>NW_028159136.1:0-61119 GCF_964263955.1 Coregonus lavaretus
TCTATCTGAGATGCTTTAGGGGTCTCTGGCTGTTCCCTGTCGAAGGCATCTGGTAGGCAGTAGTCCAACAGACAGATATAGATCGGGTTTTTCTTTATTTTTACTAGTTTCTACATTGTAGAATAATAGTGAAGACATCAAAACTATGAAATAACACATATGGAATCATGTAGTAACCAAAAAGGTGTTAAACAAATCAAAATATATTTTATTTTTGAGAATCTTCAAAGTAGCCACCCTTTGCCTTGATGACAGCTTTGCACACGGGCTCCCGAGTGGCGCAGCGGTCTAAGGCACTGCATCTCGGTGCTTGAGGCGTCACTACAGACCCCCTGGTTCGATTCCAGGCTGTATCACAACCGGCCGTGATTGGGAGTCCCATAGGGCAGCGCACAATTGGCCCAGCATCGTCCGGGTTTGGCCGGTGTAGGCCGTCGTTGTAAATAAGAATTTGTTCTTAACTGACTTGCCTATTTAAATAAAGGTTAAATAAAAAAAAACACTCTTTGCATTCTCTCAACCAGCTTCATGAGGTAGTCACCTGGAATGCATTTAAATTAACAGTGCCTTGTTAATTTGTTGAAATCTACCATAAGCCACCTCCAACGTTGTTTTAGAGAATTTGGCAGTACGTACAAACGGCCTCACAACCGCAGACCACGTGTCACCGCACCAGCCCAGGACCTCCACATCCAGCTTCAGCTCCTGCGTGATCTTCTGAGACCAGCCACGCAGACAACTGATGAAACTGAGGAGTACTTCTGTCTGTAATAAAGCCCTTTTGTGCGGAAAAAGTCATTCTGATTGGCCACCCATGGCTGCGCCCCTGCCCAGTCATGTGAAATCCATAGATTATGGCCTAATTTATTTATTTTAATTGACTGATTTTCTTATATGAACTGTAACTCAGTAAAATCTTTGAAATTGTTGCATGTTGCGTTTATATTTTCGTTCAGTATAGTTATAGTTGTTAAAAGTGTTTAAGAATGTCGGGATAGCCTGAACATGAGGAAAGTGGTTTGGTGTTGCTAGCTTGAATGGTTCAAGAGTTACTATTGGTGAGTTATTTTATGCAAATGTTGCCAAATGTATATAATTATAGTTGATAAAAGTTGTTAAAACATTTTTTGAATTTAGGATAGCCTGAACATGTGAAAGTTGGTTTGGTGTCTCTAGCTTCAATGGTTCAAGAGTTACTGTTGGTGAGTTATTTTATGCTAATTTATGCAAATGTATGTTGTTATAGTTGATAAAGAGTATAAAGAATTTGAAGTTAGGTTAGTTAGCTCTGTCGTAGCCGGCCGTGACCGGGAGACCCCATGGGGCGGCGCACAATTGGCCCAGCGTCGTCCAGGGTAGGGGAGGGAATGGCCGGCAGGGATGTAGCTCAGTTGGCAGAGCATGGCGTTTGCAATGCCAGGGTTGTGGGTTCGATTCCCATGGGGGGCCAGTATGAAAAAAATAAAATAATGTATGCACTCACTAACTGTAAGTCGCTCTGGATAAGAGCGTCTGCTAAATGACTAAAATGTGAATGTAAAATGTAAGTTAGGATAGCCTGAACATTAAGTTGTTGGTTTGCTTTAACGGATCAAGAGTTACTGTTGGCGGGTTGTTCTATGCTAATTCATGCACATTTATATAGTTGTTAAACGTTTTAAAGAATTTTAAGTTTGGATAGCCTGAATGTTTTAAAGTTGGTAATTGAGCAGGACCATTTTGAAAAGCTACCACTGTATTCCTATGGTTCTCATTTAAACCCATGTTCATTTATACAAATTTGTAATAGTTATAATTCAAAAAGTATACATCCTTAACCATCAATCTATGTTGGGCCAGTCTGAACATCTCAACTTTGTGTTGGAGGTGATAGCTTAAACGGTGAAAGAGGAGATTAAATTAAATTTAAAAAAAAAAAAAATCCCATTGAAATGCAATGGGAGCTCATTTAAATATTATTTTAGCTCAAAATGTATAAATGCTATCAAAAATATTTTCTCAAACAACCAGAGTCGGGGGCAGTCTGGACATTTAGAAGTTCGTTTCGTGTTAATAGCTTACATTTTTTAAGCTCTAGAGCGGGCTAAAGAAATCAAATAATAATAATAAGACTGTAATAAATCTTGATCTTGATACCTAATAATCAAATCAAATCAAATTGTATTTGTCACATACACGTGTTTAGCAGATGTTATAGCGGGTGTAGCGAAATGCTTGTGCTTCTATCTCCGACAGTGCAGTAATATCTAACAATTACACAACATATATCCCGTGTAGCTCAGTTGGTAGAGCGTGGCGTTTGCAACACCAGGGTTGTGGGTTCGATTCCCACGGGGGGGGGGGGCAGTATGAAAAATGTATGCACTCGCTAAAACTGTAAGTCGCTCTGGATAAGAGCGTCTGCTAAATGACTAAAAATTTAAATATACCCCAATGCACACAAAACTAGTAAGGAATGGGATTTAAGAATATATACATATATGGACAAGCAATGACAGAGCGGCATGAACTAAGATACAGTAGAATATTATAGAATAGAATGCAGTATATACATATGAGTAGTGATATTTAGATCAGTAGATATGTGAACATTAGTAATATGAGTATGTAAGAAATCTATTGTTGTGCTTTGCCTGCACACCTAATGAGTGTCATTATAAGTGTATTATAACCTTGTGCCCTGAGAGAGAGGGAGAACAGTAACCAGTCAATACCAGGCGCTGAGCTGCTGACTGGCTGACTGTCTCCGTCAGGCCTCCAGGACCAATCACACTCCAAGCACTGGGTAGATTTCAGTTGTGTTCCAAATGGCACCCTATTCCCTACATATCTGATCAAAGTAGTGCACTATATAGGACATAGGGTGCCATCTGGAACACAACTGGAATCTATTGTCTCACATCTCGCTGAATGACAGATTCCGTATCCAGCTGCTGGCAAAGTATCAGGGCATTGTCTGTCAGTGTGACGGCTGCACTATCAATCCTGGTTCTTTATTCCGTCGCTCTACCTGATGGTGGACAGTAGGGGGCAGTATGTTTCTCTGAGGAAGATAGTTTGCTACTTGCTTCCATCCACAGTACAGGAACAACAGCTGAGGGGAATTCAGATGTTTGGAGCTATAGCGTTGAAGTATGTGAAGAGTACTTGTAGGTTATACGAGGCAAAACTAGACATTAGTGTAATTCCAAGCTGAAATGTAAATGACCAGATTAGCCCACTGTAACAACAGATGGGTCTCTGGCTGGGTCTCTGGCTGGGTCTCTAGATGGGTCTCTGGCTGGGTCTCTAGATGGGTCTCTGGCTGGGTCTCTAGATGGGTCTCTGGCTGGGTCTCTGGCTGGGTCTCTGGCTGGGTCTCTAGATGGGTCTCTGGCTGGGTCTCTAGATGGGTCTCTGGCTGGGTCTCTGGCTGGGTCTCTGGCTGGGTCTCTGGCTGGGTCTCTGGCTGGGTCTCTAGATGGGTCTCTAGATGGGTCTCTAGATGGGTCTCTAGATGGGTCTCTGGCTGGGTCTCTGGCTGGGTCTCTGGCTGGGTCTCTAGATGGGTCTCTAGATGGGTCTCTGGCTGGGTCTCTAGATGGGTCTCTGGCTGGGTCTCTGGCTGGGTCTCTAGATGGGTCTCTGGCTGGGTCTCTGGCTGGGTCTCTAGATGGGTCTCTGGCTGGGTCTCTAGGTGGGTCTCTAGATGGGTCTCTGGCTGGGTCTCTGGCTGGGTCTCTAGATGGGTCTCTGGCTGGGTCTCTAGATGGGTCTCTGGCTGGGTCTCTAGATGGGTCTCTAGATGGGTCTCTGGCTGGGTCTCTGGCTGGGTCTCTAGATGGGTCTCTAGATGGGTCTCTGGCTGGGTCTCTAGATGGGTCTCTAGATGGGTCTCTGGCTGGGTCTCTAGATGGGTCTCTAGATGGTCTCTAGATGGGTCTCTGGCTGGGTCTCTAGATGGGTCTCTGGCTGGGTCTCTGGCTGGGTCTCTGGCTGGGTCTCTGGCTGAGTCTCTGGCTGGGTCTCTAGATGGGTCTCTAGATGGGTCTCTAGATGGGTCTCTAGATGGGTCTCTAGATGGGTCTCTGGCTGGGTCTCTAGATGGGTCTCTGGCTGAGTCTCTAGATGGGTCTCTGGCTGGGTCTCTAGATGGGTCTCTGGCTGGGTCTCTGGCTGGGTCTCTGGCTGGGTCTCTGGCTGAGTCTCTGGCTGGGTCTCTAGATGGGTCTCTAGATGGGTCTCTAGATGGGTCTCTAGATGGGTCTCTAGGTGGGTCTCTAGATGGGTCTCTGGCTGGGTCTCTGGCTGGGTCTCTAGATGGGTCTCTGGCTGGGTCTCTAGATGGGTCTCTAGATGGGTCTCTGGCTGGGTCTCTAGATGGGTCTCTAGATGGGTCTCTGGCTGGGTCTCTGGCTGGGTCTCTAGATGGGTCTCTAGATGGGTCTCTGGCTGGGTCTCTAGATGGGTCTCTAGATGGGTCTCTGGCTGGGTCTCTAGATGGGTCTCTAGATGGGTCTCTGGCTGGGTCTCTAGATGGGTCTCTAGATGGGTCTCTAGATGGGTCTCTGGCTGGGTCTCTAGATGGGTCTCTAGATGGGTCTCTGGCTGGGTCTCTAGATGGGTCTCTAGATGGGTCTCTAGATGGGTCTCTGGCTGGGTCTCTAGATGGGTCTCTGGCTGAGTCTCTAGATGGGTCTCTGGCTGGGTCTCTAGATGGGTCTCTGGCTGGGTCTCTGGCTGGGTCTCTGGCTGGGTCTCTGGCTGGGTCTCTGGCTGGGTCTCTAGATGGGTCTCTGGCTGGGTCTCTAGATGGGTCTCTAGATGGGTCTCTAGATGGGTCTCTGGCTGGGTCTCTAGATGGGTCTCTGGCTGGGTCTCTGGCTGGGTCTCTGGCTGGGTCTCTAGATGGGTCTCTGGCTGGGTCTCTGGCTGGGTCTCTAGATGGGTCTCTGGCTGGGTCTCTAGGTGGGTCTCTAGATGGGTCTCTGGCTGGGTCTCTGGCTGGGTCTCTAGATGGGTCTCTGGCTGGGTCTCTAGATGGGTCTCTGGCTGGGTCTCTAGATGGGTCTCTAGATGGGTCTCTGGCTGGGTCTCTGGCTGGGTCTCTAGATGGGTCTCTAGATGGGTCTCTGGCTGGGTCTCTAGATGGGTCTCTAGATGGGTCTCTGGCTGGGTCTCTAGATGGGTCTCTAGATGGGTCTCTGGCTGGGTCTCTAGATGGGTCTCTAGATGGGTCTCTAGATGGGTCTCTGGCTGGGTCTCTAGATGGGTCTCTAGATGGGTCTCTGGCTGGGTCTCTAGATGGGTCTCTAGATGGGTCTCTAGATGGGTCTCTGGCTGGGTCTCTAGATGGGTCTCTGGCTGGGTCTCTGGCTGGGTCTCTGGCTGGGTCTCTGGCTGAGTCTCTGGCTGGGTCTCTAGATGGGTCTCTAGATGGGTCTCTAGATGGGTCTCTAGATGGGTCTCTAGATGGGTCTCTGGCTGGGTCTCTAGATGGGTCTCTGGCTGAGTCTCTAGATGGGTCTCTGGCTGGGTCTCTAGATGGGTCTCTGGCTGGGTCTCTGGCTGGGTCTCTGGCTGGGTCTCTGGCTGAGTCTCTGGCTGGGTCTCTAGATGGGTCTCTAGATGGGTCTCTAGATGGGTCTCTAGATGGGTCTCTAGATGGGTCTCTAGGTGGGTCTCTAGATGGGTCTCTGGCTGGGTCTCTGGCTGGGTCTCTAGATGGGTCTCTGGCTGGGTCTCTAGATGGGTCTCTAGATGGGTCTCTGGCTGGGTCTCTAGATGGGTCTCTAGATGGGTCTCTGGCTGGGTCTCTGGCTGGGTCTCTAGATGGGTCTCTAGATGGGTCTCTGGCTGGGTCTCTAGATGGGTCTCTAGATGGGTCTCTGGCTGGGTCTCTAGATGGGTCTCCAGATGGGTCTCTGGCTGGGTCTCTAGATGGGTCTCTAGATGGGTCTCTAGATGGGTCTCTGGCTGGGTCTCTAGATGGGTCTCTAGATGGGTCTCTGGCTGGGTCTCTAGATGGGTCTCTAGATGGGTCTCTAGATGGGTCTCTGGCTGGGTCTCTAGATGGGTCTCTGGCTGGGTCTCTGGCTGGGTCTCTGGCTGGGTCTCTGGCTGAGTCTCTGGCTGGGTCTCTAGATGGGTCTCTAGATGGGTCTCTAGATGGGTCTCTAGATGGGTCTCTAGATGGGTCTCTGGCTGGGTCTCTAGATGGGTCTCTGGCTGAGTCTCTAGATGGGTCTCTGGCTGGGTCTCTAGGTGGGTCTCTGGCTGGGTCTCTGGCTGGGTCTCTGGCTGGGTCTCTGGCTGAGTCTCTGGCTGGGTCTCTAGATGGGTCTCTAGATGGGTCTCTAGATGGGTCTCTAGATGGGTCTCTAGGTGGGTCTCTAGATGGGTCTCTGGCTGGGTCTCTGGCTGGGTCTCTAGATGGGTCTCTGGCTGGGTCTCTAGATGGGTCTCTGGCTGGGTCTCTGGCTGGGTCTCTAGGTGGGTCTCTGGATGGGTCTCTGGCTGGGTCTCTGGCTGGGTCTCTAGATGGGTCTCTAGATGGGTCTCTGGCTGGGTCTCTGGCTGGGTCTCTAGATGGGTCTCTGGCTGGGTCTCTAGATGGGTCTCTGGCTGGGTCTCTGGCTGGGTCTCTAGGTGGGTCTCTGGATGGGTCTCTGGCTGGGTCTCTGGCTGGGTCTCTGGCTGGGTCTCTAGATGGGTCTCTGGCTGGGTCTCTAGATGGGTCTCTGGCTGGGTCTCTGGCTGGGTCTCTAGGTGGGTCTCTAGATGGGTCTCTAGATGGGTCTCTGGCTGGGTCTCTGGCTGGGTCTCTAGATGGGTCTCTGGCTGGGTCTCTAGATGGGTCTCTGGCTGGGTCTCTGGCTGGGTCTCTAGGTGGGTCTCTGGATGGGTCTCTAGATGGGTCTCTGGCTGGGTCTCTAGATGGGTCTCTGGCTGGGTCTCTGGCTAGGTCTCTGAGTGGGTCTCTAGATGGGTCTCTGGCTGGGTCTCTGGCTGGGTCTCTGGCTGGGTCTCTGGCTGAGTCTCTAGATGGGTCTCTGGCTGGGTCTCTGGCTGGGTCTCTAGATGGGTCTCTGGCTGGGTCTCTGGCTGGGTCTCTAGATGGGTCTCTGGCTGGGTCTCTGGCTGGGTCTCTGGCTGGGTCTCTAGATGGGTCTCTGGCTGGGTCTCTAGATGGGTCTCTGGCTGGGTCTCTGGCTGGGTCTCTAGATGGGTCTCTGGCTGGGTCTCTAGATGGGTCTCTGGCTGGGTCTCTAGATGGGTCTCTGGCTGGGTCTCTGGCTGGGTCTCTTGCTGGGTCTCTAGATGGGTCTCTGGCTGGGTCTCTGGCTGGGTCTCTGGCTGGGTCTCTAGATGGGTCTCTGGCTGGGTCTCTGGCTGGGTCTCTGGCTGGGTCTCTAGATGGGTCTCTGGCTGGGTCTCTAGATGGGTCTCTGGCTGGGTCTCTGGCTGGGTCTCTAGATGGGTCTCTGGCTGGGTCTCTAGATGGGTCTCTGGCTGGGTCTCTAGATGGGTCTCTGGCTGGGTCTCTGGCTGGGTCTCTAGATGGGTCTCTAGATGGGTCTCTGGCTGGGTCTCTAGATGGGTCTCTGGCTGGGTCTCTAGGTGTGTCTCTGGCTGGGTCTCTAGATGGGTCTCTGGATGGGTCTCTAGATGGGTCTCTGGCTGGGTCTCTAGATGGGTCTCTGGCTGGGTCTCTGGCTGGGTCTCTAGATGAGTCTCTAGATGGGTCTCTGGCTGGGTCTCTAGATGGGTCTCTGGCTGGGTCTCTGGCTGGGTCTCTAGATGGGTCTCTGGCTGGGTCTCTGGCTGGGTCTCTGGCTGGGTCTCTAGATGGGTCTCTGGCTGGGTCTCTAGATGGGTCTCTGGCTGGGTCTCTAGATGGGTCTCTGGCTGGGTCTCTAGGTGGGTCTCTGGCTGGGTCTCTAGATGGGTCTCTGGCTGGGTCTCTGGCTGGGTCTCTGGCTGGGTCTCTAGATGGGTCTCTGGCTGGGTCTCTAGATGGGTCTCTGGCTGGGTCTTTAGATGGGTCTCTGGCTGGGTCTCTAGATGGGTCTCTGGCTGGGTCTCTAGATGGGTCTCTGGCTGGGTCTCTAGATGGGTCTCTGGCTGGGTCTCTGGCTGGGTCTCTGGCTGGGTCTCTGGCTGAGTCTCTAGATGGGTCTCTGGCTGGGTCTCTGGCTGGGTCTCTAGATGGGTCTCTGGCTGGGTCTCTGGCTGGGTCTCTGGCTGGGTCTCTGGCTGGGTCTCTGGCTGGGTCTCTAGATGGGTCTCTGGCTGGGTCTCTAGATGGGTCTCTGGCTGGGTCTCTGGCTGGGTCTCTAGGTGGGTCTCTGGATGGGTCTCTGGCTGGGTCTCTGGCTGGGTCTCTAGATGGGTCTCTAGATGGGTCTCTGGCTGGGTCTCTAGATGGGTCTCTGGCTGGGTCTCTAGATGGGTCTCTGGCTGGGTCTTTAGATGGGTCTCTGGCTGGGTCTCTAGATGGGTCTCTGGCTGGGTCTCTAGATGGGTCTCTGGCTGGGTCTCTGGCTGGGTCTCTGGCTGGGTCTCTGGCTGGGTCTCTAGATGGGTCTCTAGATGGGTCTCTGGCTGGGTCTCTGGCTAGGTCTCTGAGTGGTTTTGGGTCATCCTCTCTCCAGAAGGAAAACACCATGTTGTTAAAGAAGGAACAAAACAGAGCCTAAGAGGAAAACTTTAAAGAACAAATAAGCTTTAAACTTGGAGTCTTTGAAAAGTTTCTGTGGTTTTTCTCCCGTAATGACTGGGGAGTGTGTGACAAGGTTAGTTGTGCAAGACTGTGTTTGTGTAGCTGTGTTCGAATACCTATACTAACATACTGTATACTAAATTTTTAAATTTTAGTCATTTAGCAGATGTTCTTATCCAGAGCGACTTACATTTAGTGAGTGCATACATTTTTCATACTGGCCCCCCGTGGGAAACGAACCCACAACCCTGGCGATGCAAGCGCCATGCTCTACCAACTGAGCTACAGTGGACTTAGTGTTCATTTTAGTATACTGTAAACAAACGGTATCCTTTCAGTTGAGCTTACTAGCGCTTCGCATGTCTACCGGAAGTTGATGCTGTTGCTATGCAACCTCTTGCTAGCTTGTTAACATAACAAATGACTAGCTAGACATCATACGACTTCCGGTGTGTTCGTGAATTCAATCTGGAGCGCGCTCTGGGCGTTTATAAATTCAGACCGTTTTCAGATTGTCTGCTCGTAAATTTAGATCGTTTTGCTCTCGGCGCGTTCAGAGCGCACACTGGACGCTATGGCCGAGGAGTAGGGTTGATCCGAGCGTTCTGACCGCACAACGGCAGTCAAGCACCCAAGCTAACTGGCTAACGTTGGCTAGCTTGCTAGCTACTTCCAGACACAAATGAGAGAACACCTCACTCTGACCATTTTACTCACCCTAGCAGAGCTGGTTAGGCTGTTTTCATTGAGTTGGTGACTGTAACCTTGCTGCTGGCAACAATTTAATTATGCTTTTTTTTTGCTGACGTTTACTGACACCAGTTATATTTAATGGGTGTTGAGCGTTCGTAAATTCGTCAGTTATTCTGCGCTCTGGCACACTCAGACGAGTGCTCTGATATCGGAGTAGATAGACAGAGCAAATTAAAAATGTCCCTTGAGAACGCACAACGACTGTACCACTTAGCTATGCTACGAATGATGTGAATAATCAAGTCAATAAACGTTGGGTAGTTAGTTAGATAGCATATAGTTAACATACTGGCAAGTCCGAATTATTAGTAGCCAACTAATGTTATGTTAGGTAGCTAGCTAACATACCGGTACATACTTCTGTAATAATATGCTATGCGTTTCGTAAAGATAGCGTAGCTAACAAATTGTCAGCCAACATAATGTGTAACGTTACTTATAAGAAAAGTCATTACTTTATTACATTGCTCAACATTTTCTTAACATTTGTCATAATTAGTTAAAGCGATGAATTTGTATCCGCTCTCGTCGGACTTCATCTGCATATTTTCCGCCATTTACTTCAAATCTGAAAACATTGTGAAGCCACGCCCATTTTCTGAAGAATTGCATTATGGGCCCTAAAAGCACAGAAATAGTGTCCACTGCTTGTATACTTCGTATATTGGCTAATTTAGTACGACATCCGGGAACTTTTGTCATACTAACTATATCCATACTATGACCAATAAGCATACTACATACTCAATTTACGTCACAAATAGTATGGTTAGTGTGGTTAGTATGAGTATTCAAACACAGCGTGTGTGTGTGTGTGTGTGTGTGTGTGTGTGTGTGTGTACCTCTCGGTGGGGAATGGTAAAGAGCATGAGCGATCACTGAAAAATAATCAAAAATATTTTACTTCTGATGTTTTTTCTCTCCAATATTCCCTCATGTACTGTGTTAGGGTTAGGTACTGTGTTAGGGTTAGGTGCTGTACTGTGTGGTGTTAGGGTTAGGTAATGTACTATTGTTAGTTACCGTACTGTGTGGGGTTAGGGTTAGGTACTGTACTGTGTTAATGTTAGGGTTCGGTTCTGTATTGTGTGGTGGTAGGGTTAGGTACTGGACTGCATGGTGACTGGTTTTACCTAATATCCTAGCCTTTACCTAGCCTAATATCCTAGCCTTTACCTAGCCTAATATCCTAGCCTTTACCTAGCCTAATATCCTAGCCTTTACCTACCCTAATATCCTAGCCTTTACCTACCCTAATATCCTAGCCTAATATCCTAGCCTTTACCTACCCTAATATCCTAGCCTTTACCTACCCTAATATCCTAGCCTTTACCTAGCCTAATATCCTAGCCTAATATCCTAGCCTTTACCTACCCTAATATCCTAGCCTTTACCTACCCTAATATCCTAGCCTTTACCTAGCCTAATATCCTAGCCTTTACCTAGCCTAATATCCTAGGCTACAGCTTATATCTCATGAGCAGAGACGTGGAGGACAAACTTGTTTGCCTCCCAGGGAAGGGCTGTCTAATGTCAGGGCTTGGCTGTCAATTGTCAGGGCTTGGCTGTCTGATGTCAGGGCTTGGCTGTCTAATGTCAGGGCTTGGCTGTATAAAGGGCTTGGCTGTATAATGTCAGGGCTTGACTGTCTAATGTCAGGGCTTGGCTGTATAAAGGGCTTGGCTGTCTAATGTCAGGGCTTGGCTGTATAATGTCAGGGCTTGGCTGTATAAAGGGCTTGGCTGTCTAATGTCAGGGCTTGGCTGTCTAATGTCAGGGCTTGGCTGTCTAATGTCAGGGCTTGGCTGTATAATGTCAGGGCTTGGCTGTCTAATGTCAGTGCTTGGCTGTCTAATGTCAGGGCTTGGCTATCTAATATTTACATTTACATTTTTACATTTTAGTCATTTAGCAGACGCTCTTAACCAGAGCGACTTACAGGAGCAATTAGGGTTAAGTGCCTTGCTCAAGGGCACATTAACGTCATTTAGCAGACGCTCTTAGCCAGAGCGACTCACAAATTGGTGCGTTCACCCTATAGCCAGTGGGATAACCACTTTACAATTTGGGGGGGGGGGGGGGGTTAGAAGGAATACTTTAGCCTATCCCAGGTATTCCTTAAAGAGGTGGGGTTTCAAATGTCTCCGGAAGGTGGTGAGTGACTCCGCTGTCCTGGCGTCGTGAGGGAGCTTGTTCCACCATTGGGGTGCCAGAGCAGCGAACAGTTTTGACTGGGCTGAGGGGGAGCTGTGCTTCCGCAGAGGAAGGGGAGCCAGCAGGCCAGAGGTGGATGAACGCAATGTCCTCGTTTGGGTGTAGGGACTGATCAGAGCCTGAAGGTACAGGGGTGCCGTTCCCCTCACTGCTCCAAAGGCAAGCACCATGGTCTTGTAGCGGATGCGAGCTTCAATTGGAAGCCAGTGGAGTGTGCGGAGGAGGGGGGTGACGTGAGAGAACTTGGGAAGGTTGAACACCAGACGGGCTGCGGCATTCTGGATGAGTTGTAGGGGTTTAATGGCACAGGCAGGGAGCCCAGCCAACAGCGAGTTGCAGTAGTCCAGACGGGAGATGACAAGTGCCTGGACCAGGACCTGCGCCGCTTCCTGTGTAAGGCAGGGTCGCACTCTCCGAATGTTGTAGAGCATGAACCTGCAGGAGCGGGTCACCGCCTTGATGTTGGCGGAGAACGACAGGGTGTTGTCCAGGGTCACGCCTAGGCTCTTCGCACTCTGGGATGAGGACACAGCGGAGTTGTCTACCGTGATGGCGAGATCATGGAACGGGCAGTCCTTCCCGGGGAGGAAGAGCAGCTCCGTCTTGCCAGGGTTCAGCTTGAGGTGGTGATCCGTCATCCATACTGATATGTCTGCCAGACATGCAGAGATGCGATTCGCCACCTGGTGATCAGAAGGGGGAAAGGAGAAGATTAGTTGTGTATCGTCAGCGTAGCAATGATAGGAAAGGCCATGTGAGGATATGACAGAGCCAAGTGACTTGGTGTATAGGGAGAAAAGGAGAGGGCCCAAAACCGATCCCTGGGGGACACCAGTGGTGAGAGCACGTGGTGCGGAGACAGCTTCCCGCCACGCCACTTGGTAGGAGCGACCGGTCAGGTAGGACGCAATCCAGGAGTGAGCCGCGCCGGAGATGCCCATTTCGGAGAGGGTGGAGAGGAGGATCTGATGGTTCACAGTATCAAAGGCAGCAGACAGATCTAGAAGGACAAGAGCAGAGGAGAGAGAGTTAGCTTTAGCAGTGCGGAGAGTCTCTGTGACACAGAGAAGAGCAGTCTCAGTTGAATGACCAGTCCTGAAACCTGATTGGTTTGGATCAAGAAGGTCATTCTGAGAGAGATAGCAAGAGAGTTGGCTAAAGACGGCACGCTGTCTAATATCAGGGCTTGGCTGTCTAATGTCAGGGCTTGGCTGTCTAATGTCAGGGCTTGGCTGTCTAATATCAGGGCTTGGCTGTCTAATGTCAGGGCTTGGCTGTCTAATATCAGGGCTTGGCTGTCTAATGTCAGGGCTTGGCTGTATAATGTCAGGGCTTGGCTGTATAAAGGGCTTGGCTGTCTAATGTTAGGGCTTGGCTGTCTAATGTCAGGGCTTGGCTGTATAAAGGGCTTGGCTGTATAATGTCAGGGCTTGGCTGTCTAATGTCAGGGCTTGGCTGTCTAATGTCAGGGAAGGGCTGTATAATGTAGCTATCTTAGGAGCGTCTTATGTTGCAGTGTATGTTTTCTATGGCAGTGTATGTTTTCTATGGCAGTGTATGTTTTCTATGGCAGTGTATGTTTTCTATGGCAGTGTATGTTTTCTATGGCAGTGTATGTTTTCTATGGCAGTGTATGTTTTCTATGGCAGTGTATGTAGGTCAATGTCTTTATGATTTATATGTTGCATTTTGTCTCCGGTAGGTTCTCAAATGGAGTAACCTGAGACAGACATCACCTTCCATATGTGTCATAAACAGCACAAGGGGTTTGGGACTGGAGCTGTGTTTTGGAAAGACAGAAAAAGAGATATAGAAAGAGAGAAAGACATAGAAAAGAGAGAGAGAGAGAGAGAGAGAGAGAGAGAGAGAGAGAGAGAGAGAGAGAGAGAGAGAGAGAGAGAGAGAGAGGAGAGAGAGAGAGAGAGAGAGAGAGAGAGAGAGAGAGAAGAGAGAGAGAGAGAGAGAGAGAGAGAGAGAGAGAGAGAGAGAGAGAGAGAGAGAGAGAGAGAGATAGAAAGAGAGAGAGAGAGAGAGAAGAGAGAGAGAGAGAGAGAGAGAGAGAGACAGAGAGAGAGAGAGAGAGACAGAGAGAGACAGAGAAAGAGAGAGAGAGAGAGAGAGAGAGAGAGAGAGAGAGAGAGAGAGAGAGAGAGAGAGAGAGAGAAAGAGAGAGAGATATAGAAAGAGAGAGAGAGATATAGAGATAGAAAGAGAGAGAGAGATATAGAAAGAGAGAGAGAGAGAGAGAGAGAGAGATAGTGATAGTGGTATTTCGATACAGAGATAAGAACGATATTAACGATAATAACCAACACATTCCTCAAGGACTTTCTCCCTGCCTCCAACCTGGGGAATATATGTGTGCGTGTGCATGCGTGTGTCGGCGCGTGCGCATCAGAGACAGATGTTTGACCCCTGGAGCTTGGACGCCGTGGGCACCGTGTGTTCTAGAAAACCCCAGCCCAGATGCTGCTACCTGGTGTTCACTGGGCATGCTCCAACGCCAGGCCATGTGACCTGGGGTGGGGTCCACACTCAGCCTGCCAATCATGGACATGACAAAGTAATATGGAGTCCGATTGCCTATGGACCACTCGGCTCGCTGAGTAATATGGAGTCCGATTGCCTATGGACCACTCGGCTCGCTGAGTAATATGGAGTCCGATTGCCTATGGACCACTCGGCTCGCTGAGTAATATGGAGTCCGATTGCCTATGGACCACTCGGCTCGCTGAGTAATATGGAGTCCGATTGCCTATGGACCACTCGGCTCGCTGAGTAATATGGAGTCCGATTGCCTATGGACCACTCGGCTCGCTGAGTAATATGGAGTCCGATTGCCTATGGACCACTCGGCTCGCTGAGTAATATGGAGTCCGATTGCCTATGGACCACTCGGCTCGCTGAGTAATATGGAGTCCGATTGCCTATGGACCACTCGGCTCGCTGAGTAATATGGAGTCAGATTGCCTATGGACCACTCGGCTCGCTGAGTAATATGGAGTCCGATTGCCTATGGACCACTCGGCTCGCTGAGTAATATGGAGTCCGATTGCCTATGGACCACTCGGCTCGCTGAGTATTTGACAGATGAATTCTCCAAAAGTGAATATGCAACATTGGCCGTAACCTTTTCGCTTGAATGTTACTTGGTGTGTTACTTGAGTTGTGTGCAAAATCGAACATAATGATACTAAAAAAAACACAACCGTTGTGTTGTGTCTCTACAAACCATCTCTTATACCACAACCATTGTGTGGTGTCTCTACAAACCATCTAGTATACCACAACCATTGTGTGGTGTCTCTACAAACCATCTATTATACCACAACCATTGTGTGGTGTCTCTACAAACCATCTGTTATACCACAACCATTGTGTGGTGTCTCTACAAACCATCTGGAATACCACAACCATTGTGTCAAAATACATTGCATATCTGTTGGACCATAATGCATCATGTTCAGTCCACTGTATCATTCTGTATCATTCCACTGACCTTTGTCGCAAGGAGAAGTGACAGCAGATGGTCAATCTCCCACAAGACAGTACAGATGCATCAAAGCTGGGACCGAGAGACTGAGAATCAGCTTCTGTTTCCAGCCCATCAGACTGTTAAACAGTCACCACTAGCCGGCATCCGCCCAGTACCCTGCCCTGAACCTTAGTCACTGTTCTAGCGGGCTACCACCCGGTACTCTACCCTGCACCTTAGAGACTGCTGCCCTATGTACATAGTCGTTTTTAATCATGTTTACACACTGTTTTACCCAATTAAACTCAAATCAAATGATATTTGTCACCTGCTCCAAATACAACAGGTGTAGACTGTACTGTGAAATCCTACGAGCCCTTTCCCAACAATGCAGGGTTATGAAGTAAGAAAAAATTGCAACAAAAAAAAGGAAATAGTAACACAATAAAATAACAATAACGAGACAATATACAAGGAGTACCAGTACCGAGTCACTGTGTAGCGGTACCAGGTAGTAATGAGACTATATACAAGGAGTACCGGTACCGAGTCACTGTGCAGGGGTACCAGGTAGTAATGAGACTATATACAAGGAGTACCTGTACCGAATCAATGTGCAGGGGTACGAGGTAGTTGAGGTAATACATATCTCCAGGATTGATAAGTATCCGTCCTCTCACTGTCAACTGCCTTTATTTTCAGCAAACTTAATGTGTAAATATTTTTATGAACATAACAAGATTCAACAGCTGAGACATTCGCTGAACAATTTCCACAGATGTGACTGTCAGAAATGGAATAATGTGTCCCTGAACAAAGGGGGGGTCAAAATCAAAAGTAACAGTCAGTATCTGGTGTGGCCACCAGCTGCATTAAGTACTGCAGTGCATCTCCTCCTCATGGACTGCACCATATTTGCCAGCTCTTGCTGTGAGATGTTACCTCACTCTTCCACCAAGGCACCTGCAAGTTCCCTGACATTTCTGGGGGGGAATGGCCCTAGCCCTCACCCTCCGATCCAACAGGTCGCAGACGTGCTCAATGGGATTGAGATCTGGGTTCATTGCTGGCCATGGCAGAACACTGACATTCCTGTCTTGCAGGAAATCACGCACAGAACGAGCAGTGTGGCTGGTGGCATTGTCATGCTGGAGGGTCATGTCAGGATGAACCTGCAGGAAGGGTACCACATGAGGGAGGAGGATGTCTTCCCTGTAACGCACAGCGTTGAGATTGCCTGCAATGACAACAAGCTCAGTCCGATGATGCTGTGACACATCGCCCCAGACCATGACGGACCCTCCACCTCCAAATCGATCCTGCTCCAGAGTACAGGCCTCGGTGTAACGCTAATTCCTTCTACGATAAACGCAAATCCGACCATCACCCCTGGTGAGACAAAACCGTGACTCGTCAGTGAAGAGCACTTTTTGCCAGTCCTGTCTGGTCCAGTGACGGTGGGTTTGTGTTTATAGGCAACGTTGTTGCCGGTGATGTCTGGTGAGGACCTGCCTTACAACAGGCCTACAAGCCCTCAGTCCAGCCTCTCTCAGCCTATTGCGGACAGTCTGAGCACTGATGGAGGGATTGTGCGTTCCTGGTGTAACTCGGGCAGTTGTTGTTGCCATCCTGTACCTGTCCCGCAGGTGTGATGTTCGGATGTACCGATTCTGTGCAGGTGTTGTTACACGTGGTCTGCCACTGCGAGGACGATCAGCTGTCCGCCCTGTCTCCCTGTAGCGCTGTCTTAAGCATCTCACAGTACGGACATTGCAATTTATTGCCCTGGCCACATCTGCAGTCCTCATGCTTCCTTGCAGCATGCCTAAGGCACGTTCATGCAGATGAGCAGGGACCCTGTGCATCTTTCTTTTGGTGTTTTTCAGAGTCAGTAGAAAGGCCTCTTTAGTGTCCTAAGTTTTCATAACTGTGACCTTAATTGCCTACTGTCTGTAAGCTGTTAGTATCTTAATGACCGTTCCACAGGTGCATGTTCATTAATTGTTTATGGTTCATTGAACAAGCATGGGAAACAGTGTTTAAACCCTTTACAATGAAGATCTGTGAAGTTATTTGGGTCCTGAATGTCACGATCGTCGGGAACAGAGGTCCAAGGCGCAGCGTGGAAGGTGAACATATCTTTATTATTTGAGTAATACAATGAACAAAACAATAAACGATAACGTGACGTCCTCGGTTCAGACACAAACCTAAACAGGAACAAGATCCCACAAACACTGTGGGAAAACTGGCTGCCTAAGTATGGTTCCCAATCAGAGACAACAAGCAACAGCTGATACATGTTGCCTCTGATTGAGAACCACACTGGCCAACATAGAAATACTAACCTAGAACGAAAAACAAATGAAAACTCACACCCTGGCTCAACATACTAGAGTCCCCAGAGCCAGGGCGTGACAGTACCCCTCCCCCCCCAAAGGCGCAGACTCCGACCGCGCCAACCAAACACCACAGGGGAGGGACCGGGTGGGCACTCCGCCTTGGCGGCGGATCCGGCTCCGGGCATGATCCCCACTCCCTCTCTAACCCCCCAAAGTACCCCTGGTCCGGTCTGGCCCTGCTGACCGGAGCTGGACTGCACACTGGTGGAGCGGATTGCTCTAGCTCCGGCGCGAAGCAGCTGACCCGTGCCGAACCAGGCACCGGTGGAACAGGCACGGGCTGTGCCGGACTGACGACGCACACCACTGGCCTGGTGTGGGGAGCAGGAACAGGCCGGACCGGGCTGACGAAGCGCAGCACTGGCTTGGTGCGGGGAGCAGGAACAGGCCGAGCCGGGCTGACGAAACGCACCCCTGACTTGGTGCAGGGAGCAGGTGCGGGCCGGACCGGGCTGACGAAGCGCACCACTGACTTGGTGCGGGGAGCAGGAACGGTCCGAGCCGGGCTGACGAAGCGCACCACTGACTTGGTGCGGGGAGCAGGAACGGGCCGGACCGGGCTGACGAAGCGCACCACTGACTTGGTGCGGGGAGCAGGAGCGGACCAGACCGGGCTGACGAAGCACACCACTGACTTGGTGCGGGGAGCAGGAGCGGACCGGACCGGGCTGACGAAGCGCACCACTGACTTGGTGCGGGGAGCAGGAATGGGCCGGACTGGGCTGGGGACGCGCACCACAGGCTTGGTGCGGGGAGCAGGAACAGGCCGGGCCGAGCTGGCGACGCGCACCGTAGGCTTGGTGCGAGTGGCAGGAACAGGCCGGACCGTACTGGGAACTCACACCACTGGCCCTACGCGGGGATCAGGAACAGGCCGGACCGGACTGGCAACACACCCCAGTACCTCTCGCCGTGCCTCTACATCCTCTTTCCCCCTGGTGACCAGTGACTCCCGTAACCTGGCGGCCTCCTGCTGCCCCGTCGTCCACGGTATGAGCCCCCCCCCTAAAAATGTTCTGGGCGTCTCTCCTACCCGTGGACCAGGTCTCCATGTCTCTCGCCAGACTTTCGCCCTTCTGCTTCCAAGTCCAGCCTCTCTCTTCCTCACACGGCTTGACCCAGTCGAGGAGGCGAAGGAGATCCGCTAGAGATCTCCCTGGCGATGGCTCCTGGACACGCTGCTTGGTCCAGTTTTGGTGGGATCTTCTGTCACGATCGTCGGGAACAGAGGACCAAGGCGCAGCGTGGAAGGTGAACATATCTTTATTATTTGAGTAATACTATGAACAAAACAATAAACGATAACGTGACGTCCTCGGTTCAGACACAAACCTAAACAGGAACAAGATCCCACAAACACTGTGGGAAAACTGGCTGCCTAAGTATGGTTCCCAATCAGAGACAACAAGCAACAGCTGATACATGTTGCCTCTGATTGAGAACCACACTGGCCAACATAAAAATACTAACCTAGAACGAAAAAAAAATGAAAACTCACACCCTGGCTCAACATACTAGAGTCCCCAGAGCCAGGGCGTGACACTGAAAAAGGAATGTGTCTTTTTTTTTGTTGGTCTTTATCTGTTGTGGTCTAGTACTGTCTTGTTGCTAGCTAGGGCCATCTACTTTAAGTGCTGCCTGTCTTCCCAGTAGCCTACTGTACTTGGTGCGTGAACTGCTGACTGTTCATAATTTGAAGACAGTTGTTGACACAGTGGTTTCACCTCTCCTAGACAATCAGCAATTAGTACAGGGAGGTGTGCTCTCCACATGTCACAGATCCCCCCGGTACTGCTGCTCATTCCGTTCACCAGCTCCGGAGGTCTACGTCACCGGCCTTCTAGGCGTCACTGACCTGGTTCATTACCACCAACCCCGGACTGTCTTGTCCCATGTCCGTTGGTCTCGTGAGTACCTGTGCTCTGTTGTATCGGCTTTCGTGCTACGTGTTACTGTACATTGTATTACGGTTTACATACCGTGTAATTGTGCACTTGTTATTACGGGTCTCGTCCCGTGTATTATTTAGAGGTTTACACCTCGCTCTTTTGTTTGGGTTACATCCTTGTGTTATATATATATATACAGTGAGGGAAAAATGTATTTGATCCCCTGCTGATTTTGTACGTTTGCCCACTGACAAAGAAATGATCAGTCTATAATTTTAATGGTAGGTTTATTTGAACAGTGAGAGACAGGATAACAACAAAAAAATCCAGAAAAAACGCATGTCAAAAATGTTATAAATTGATTTGCATTTTAATGAGGGAAATAAGTATTTGACCCCCTCTCAATCAGAAAGATTTCTGGCTCCCATGTGTCTTTTATACAGGTAACGAGCTGAGATTAGGAGCACACTATTAAAGGAAGTGCTCCTAATCTCAGCTTGTTACCTGTATAAAAGACACCTGTCCACAGAAGCAATCAATCAATCAGATTCCAAACTCTCCACCACGGCTAAGACCAAAGAGCTCTCCAAGGATGTCAGGAACAAGATTGTAGAACTACACAAGGCTGGAATGGGCTACAAGACCATCGCCAAGCAGCTTGGTGAGAAGGTGAAACAGTTGGTGCGATTATTCGCAAATGGAAGAAACACAAAATAACTGTCAATCTCCCTCGGCCTGGGGCTCCATGCAAGATCTCACCTCGTGGAGTTGCAATGAGTTGCATGAGAACGGTGAGGAATCAGCCCAGAACTACACGGGAGGATCTTGTCAATGATCTCAAGGCAGCTGGGACCATAGTCACCAAGAAAACAATTGGTAACACACTACGCCGTGAAGGACTGAAATCCTGCAGCGCCCGCAAGGTCCCGCTGCTCAAGAAAGCACATATAAATGCCGTCTGAAGTTTGCCAATGAACATTTGAATGATTCAGAGGAGAACTGGGTGAAAGTGTTGTGGTCAGATGAGACCAAAATGGAGCTCTTTGGCATCAACTCAACTCGCCGTGTTTGGAGGAGAAGGAATGCTGCCTATGACCCCAAGAACACCATCCCCACCGTCAAACATGGAGGTGGAAACATTATGCTTTGGGGGTGTTTTTCTGCTAAGGGGACAGGACAACTTCACCGCATCAAAGGGACGATGGACGGGGCCATGTACCGTCAAATCTTGGGTGAGAACCTCCTTTCCTCAGCCAGGGCATTGGAAATGGGTCGTGGATGGGTATTCCAGCATGACAATGACCCAAAACACACGGCCAAGGCAACAAAGGAGTGGCTGAAGAAGAAGCACATTAAGGTCCTGGAGTGGCCTAGCCAGTCTCCAGACCTTAATCCCATAGAAAATCTGTGGAGGGAGCTGAAGGTTCGAGTTGCCAAACGTCAGCCTCGAAACCTTAATGACTTGGAGAAGATCTGCAAAGAGGAGTGGGACAAAATCCCTCCTGAGATGTGTGCAAACCTGGTGGCCAACTACAAGAAACGTCTGACCTCTGTGATTGCCAACAAGGGTTTTGCCACCAAGTACTAAGTCATGTTTTGCAGAGGGGTCAAATACTTATTTCCCTCATTAAAATGCAAATCAATTTATAACATTTTTGACATGCGTTTTTCTGGATTTTTTTGTTGTTATTCTGTCTCTCACTGTTCAAATAAACCTACCATTAAAATTATAGACTGATGATGTCTTTGTCAGTGGGCAAACGTACAAAATCAGCAGGGGATCAAATACTTTTTTCCCTCACTGTATGTGTTTGTTTTGGGCTTCGTACCCGTCGTTTTTCATGACATATCTTATGTTGGGCAGAGAAATATAAAACCCTATTACGTATTCCTATCATTATACAACGTGACAGAATAATCAACCCACCTAAATGGAGACAACGGGAAAGGCTGAGCTGGTGACCATCGTAGTGACAGTCCAGCATCACGAGGACTGTCTCTCCAGACTCGGCAGCGCCATGGACAGTGTGCTACCAACCATCCTGCGTTTAGAGGGGAATGTGCAGTCCCTCCAGTCTCCAGCACCTGTTTCCGGCACCAGTCCCCACACCACCACTACCTGCCTCCGTCCCATCCTAGCCGGTCCGCGGAATACCCCTGGCCCTCCTGGAGCGCTTTGACGGCGCGCCAACGAGATGCAAGTGTTTCCTTCTGCAATGCGACCTGTACCTCGCTCGCTATGCCGAGGCTGTCTCCGAGAGAGACAGGGTTGCCACAGTCATCTCGGCACTGACCGGACGGGCCCTGGACTGGGGTGCCGCAGACTGGGAAACGGGCGGACCCGAGGTTGAGTCCTACGAGCGCTTCACTCTCCTCTTCCGCTCGGTGTTTGATCATCCTGTGGAGGGCCGAGAGGGGGGTGAACGTCTACTCCGACTACGCCAGGGATCTAGGACCGCCTCGGAGTTCGCCCTGGAGTTCCGGACCATCGCGGCCTCCACCGGATGGAAGAGTCGGCTCTGGTCACTGTTTTCCGCAACGGACTGCAGGCAGGAGGAGGTACAGATGGCGTTAGCCTGCCGTGATGACCACCTGTCACTCGACCAGCTCATCAGCATGGCGATCCAGTTGGACAACCTCCTGCGGTCCCGACGAAGACCTGCGCGGAATCCGGAGCCCATGGCTACACCTGCTCCGTGGCCAGAGCCGATGGCTGATTGATTCCGGAGCTGCCGGGAATCTTTTAGACAGCACACTGGCCTCTGCATTACGCATTCCTTTTGTTCCCCTACAGTCACCCACTCCGGTTCGAGCCCTGGATAATCATCCAAAAAGTTCAAAACAATGGAATGGAAACATAAAGTTCAAAACAACTGGAATCTAAACAAATAGTCCAAAACAGCTGGAATAGAAACAGACCAACTGGAATAGAAACAAAAAGGACAACACTGCTGGAATAGAAACAAACAGTCCAAAACAGCTCAACTAGGAACAAACAGAGCAACTGGAATAGAAACAAACAAAAACTGGACTAGAAACAAACAGGCCAAAACAGCTGGAATAGGAGCCAACAGACCAACTGGAATAGCAACAAAAATGCCAACACAGCTGGAATAGAAACAAAACAGTCTAAAACAACAGGAAAATAAACACAGTCCAGAAACAACTTGAATAGAAACACAAAGTCAAACTGGAATAGAAACAAACAGAACAAATCAACTGGAATAGAAACAAACATCTTTGGACTATTTGTATCTATTCCAGTTGGACTGTTTCTTTCTATTACAGCTCTTTGTTTCTATTAGAGTTGTTTTGGCCTGTTTGCTTCTATTGCAGTTGTTTTGGACTGTTTGTTACAACTGTCCAACCCTGTCCAAAACGACTGGAATAGAAACAAACAGTCCAAAACAGCTGGAATAGAAACAAACAGGCCAAAAGAGCAGGAATGGAAACAAACAGTCCAAAACAGTTGAAATAGAAAGCAACAGTCCAACTGTAGTGGAAACAATCACGCCAAAATAGCTGGAATAGAAACAAACTGTCCAAAACAACTGTAATAGAAACAAACAGGCCAAAACAGCAGGAATAGAAACAAACAGGCCAAAACAGCAGGAATAGAAACAAACAGGCCAAAACAGCAGGAATAGAAACAAACAGGCCAAAACATCAGGAATAGAAACAAACAGTCCAAAACATCAGGAATAGAAACAAACAGGCCAAAACAGCAGGAATAGAAACAAACAGGCCAAAACAACTGGAATAGAAACAAACAGGCCAAAACATCAGGAATAGAAACAAACAGGCCAAAACATCAGGAATAGAAACAAACAGGCCAAAACAGCTGGAATAGAAACATGCACATGAAGTATCACGCACAGAGATCTACACACAGCTACTTAAGTACCGGGTGCTAACATAAGCCTTTGTCCTAATCTTGTCCTCATTCTGATTGTACCCACATTTTTAAACAGGTGTGGACGATTAAAAGATACATTGTGAACTGATTTTGATCAGTGTAAACTGTCAAGATCAGGACAAGATCAGGACACATGTAAGCGGCAGGTTTGAACGGAGCTCTAGAGTGTGTGTACTGTAGCCTACAGCTGAATTTGAGTGTGTGTACCTGCGTGTGTGTGTGTGTGTGTGTGTGTGTGTGTGTGTGTGTGAATCAGTGAAAGCCATCCATCCAGCTCTCATTCACCATCAATCATCCTAGATGTACTGGAGAGGGAGCCTCTCTACCCCTCCCCTCGTACAGCTCTCATTCACCATCAATCATCCTAGATGTACTGGAGAGAGAGCCTCTCTCTATCACACACCTCAGCCCAACACACACACACACACACACACACATACACAAACACCTCAGCCCAACACACACACACACCTCAACCCAACACACACACACATCTCAACCCAACACACACACACAACTCAGCCTAGCCTCCAGAGTTTACCTTCTCACAAGGTACTCAGACTGTTCACTCTGTGTTTGACACCTATTTCCTAAGGGCCCTGGTCTAAGGTAGTGAACTACATAGGGCATAGGGTGCAATTTGGAACTCAGCCTCTCTCTCCCCCATGATTCCAATGTCTAAAACAGAGAGAAGGCAAAGAGAAGGCTGTGTCAGTTGGTGTACGAAAAGGGCTTAGCTCCACAGAGCCTGGAAGGTGATTCGTGATTCGTGATGATAGGACATTTATCTGACTGAAGAAGATATTATTTCCCCAACTGTTGAAGTTATGACTCACCATGTCAACATAGGACCAGTTCCATTGCCAAGGGACAGTAATATTCCTCATATCAGATGTGATGTTGAGATCTATCCAATCTGTACTGACTGTCAGGCTACTGTGAGATTATGCACAATTATATTACATTCATAGAACAGACAACAATGCTTTATTTTCTCAGCCTTGGCCTTGGCAGCTTTTCTTCCACTGTAAAAGGGGATTTAAAAACACCCAGGTGTTGATATCGAGGATGTTCTACAACTGGTATAATTGTTCATTTGGCTTTTTAATCACAGTCTACACAAGGCTTGGTTTCACACTTCAGAAACCAGGGATAACACCAAAGGTTCTGTTTCTGGATGACTACTGTGATGGGGGATTCCTCTGCACTGTTAAGCAAAGACATTTACATTTTATATTTTAATCATTTAGCAGACGCTCTTATCCAGAGCGACTTACAGTTAGTGAGTGCATACATTATTATTTTATTTTTCATACTGGCCCCCCGTGGGAATCGAACCCACAACCCTGGCGTTGCAAACGCCATGCTCTACCAACTGAGCTACATCCCCTGCCGGCCATTCCCTCCCCCTACCCTGGAAGACGCTGGGCCAATTGTGCGCCGCCCCATGGGTCCAGTCAGGATGACAGAGCCTCAGCCAGTCCAGTCAGGATGACAGAGCCTCAGCCAGTCCAGTCAGGATGACAGAGCCTCAGCCAGTCCAGTCAGGATGACAGAGCCTCAGCCAGTCCAGTCAGGATGACAGAGAACCAGTCAGTCCAGTCAGGATGACAGAGCCCCAGTCAGGATGACAGAGATGACAGATTATAGTATTTTTTTGTCTGAATGCTATGACCAGATTACCAGCGCCCTGGGAAGTGGAGCATGTGCAGTGGAGAGATAACCTTGTGTCTCCTAAATTACCATGAACCCCCCCCCCCCCCCCCCCCCCCCACAGCCCTGCCTTGATAACTAGATAGTGTGTTCCTAAAGATTCACCAGCTCAGTGAAGTGTTGCAAATCACACACACACACACTGACACACACACACACACACACACACACACACACACTGACACACACACACACACACACACACACACACACACACACACTACACCAGACACACACACTACACCAGACACACACACACACACACACACACACACACACACACACACACTACACCAGACACACACACTACACCAGACACACACACACACACACTACACCACACACACACACTACACCAGACACACACACACACACACTACACCACACCAGACACACACACTACACCACACACACACACAGACACACACACACACACACACACCACACCAGACACGCGCACACACACACACTACACCAGACACACACACTACACCACACACACACACACAGACACACACACACACACACACACACACACACACACACACACCAGACACACACACACACACACACTACACCAGACACACACACCACACCAGTCATTAAAGTGTTACAAATCACCCCACAACGTCTCGTCCTGCACGGACAGATAAAATTCACCCGCACACACCTACCCGGGCGGCAGGTAGCTCAGTGGGTAAGAGCGTTCTGCCAGTAACCGAAAGGTCGCTGGTTCTAATCCCCGAGCCGACTAGGTCAAAAATCTGTCGATGTGCTCTTGAGCAAGGCACTTACCCCTAATTGCTCCTGTAAGTCGCTCTGGATAAGAGCATCTGCTAAATTACTAAAATGTCAAATGTAAATAAAATCAACTGTCTTGTAGGAGTACAGTAACATCAGACCCGGTGAAATTCTGTCACACACAGTTTGATTTAGAGAAGAGGACTTAAAAAACTAAACCATTCCTAAAAGGGGAGAGAGAGAGAGAGAGAGCTCTTCACAGAGTTTAATCCTACCCGCTTCATCCTCTCCTGCTCCGTGCAGCGAGAGTTTCTCGGGTGGCCAGACAGCAGTCCGACGGACGGCACAAACACACTCACAGCTTTATCTCATCTCCGCCAGGCCCCGGTTCTGGTTCCTTCCGGGCTGCTTTACTAATAACCTGTTCCTTATCAGGCACTCTGCACCTCTGCCTGTTATCAAAGAGTCAATTAAAGGAAAGGTGAAGGATTCAAATAAAAATGTTTTTCTCTGTTTGACTAAATCCATTTGTATTGTCACCGACCCGAGAGCAGCTCCCCAGACCCTGCGCTTAATTGAAGCCCCTGTCTAGTCCTCTGTAGAGAGAGAGAGAGAGAGAGAGAGAGAGCGAGAGAGAGAGAGAGAGAGAGAGAGAGAGAGAGAGAGAGAGAGAGAGAGAGAGAGAGAGAGAGAGAGAGAGAGAGATAATATTCCAAAAGGCAACCTATTCAGTGCCTTGCAGAAGTATTCATCCCCGTTGGAGTTTTTTCCTATTTTGTTGCATTACAACCTGTAATTTCAATGGATTTTTATTTGGATTTCATGTAATGGACATACACAAAATAGTCCAAATTGGTGAAGTTAAATGAAAAAAATTACTTATTTCATAAAATTCAAAAAAATAAATAACGGAAAAGTGGTGCATGCATATGTATTCACCCCTTTTGCTAAGAAGACCCTAAATAAGATCAGGTGCAACCAATTAACTTCATAAGTCACATAATTAGTTAAATAAAGTCCACATGTGTGCCATCTAAGTGTCACATGATCTCAGTATATATACAGTGGGGGAAAAAAGTATTTAGTCAGCCACCAATTGTGCAAGTTCTCCCACTTAAAAAGATGAGAGAGGCCTGTAATTTTCATCATTGGTACACGTCAACTATGACAGACAAATTGAGGAAAAAAAATCCAGAAAATCACATTGTAGGATTTTTAATGAATTTATTTGCAAATTATGGTGGAAAATAAGTATTTGGTCACCTACAAACAAGCAAGATTTCTGGCTCTCACAGACCTGTAACTTCTTCTTTAAGAGGCTCCTCTGTCCTCCACTCGTTACCTGTATTAATGGCACCTGTTTGAACTTGTTATCAGTATAAAAGACACCTGTCCACAACCTCAAACAGTCACACTCCAAACTCCACTATGGCCAAGACCAAAGAGCTGTCAAAGGACACCAGAAACAAAATTGTAGACCTGCACCAGGCTGGGAAGACTGAATCTGCAATAGGTAAGCAGCTTGGTTTGAAGAAATCAACTGTGGGAGCAATTATTAGGAAATGGAAGACATACAAGACCACTGATAATCTCCCTCGATCTGGGGCTCCACGCAAGATCTCACCCCGTGGGGTCAAAATGATCACAAGAACGGTGAGCAAAAATCCCAGAACCACACGGGGGGACCTAGTGAATGACCTGCAGAGAGCTGGGACCAAAGTAACAAAGCCTACCATCAGTAACACACTACGCCGCCAGGGACTCAAATCCTGCAGTGAAGACGTGTCCCCCTTCTTAAGCCAGTACATGTCCAGGCCCGTCTGAAGTTTGCTAGAGTGCATTTGGATGATCCAGAAGAGGATTGGGAGAATGTCATATGGTCAGATGAAACCAAAATATAACTTTTTGGTAAAAACTCAACTCGTCATGTTTGGAGGACAAAGAATGCTGAGTTGCATCCAAAGAACACCATACCTACTGTGAAGCATGGGGGTGGAAACATCATGCTTTGGGGCTGTTTTTCTGCAAAGGGACCAGGACGACTGATCCATGTAAAGGAAAGAATGAATGGGGCCATGTATCGTGAGATTTTGAGTGAAAACCTCCTTCCATCAGCAAGGGCATTGAAGATGAAACGTGGCTGGGTCTTTCATCATGACAATGATCCCAAACACACCGCCCGGGCAACGAAGGAGTGGCTTCGTAAGAAGCATTTCAAGGTCCTGGAGTGGCCTAGCCAGTCTCCAGATCTCAACCCCATAGAAAATCTTTGGAGGGAGTTGAAAGTCCGTGTTGCCCAGCGACAGCCCCAAAACATCACTGCTCTAGAGGAGATCTGCATGGAGGAATGGGCCAAAATACCAGCAACAGTGTGTGAAAACCTTGTGAAGACTTACAGAAAACGTTTGACCTGAGTCATTGCCAACATAGGGTATATAACAAAGTATTGAGAAACTTTTGTTATTGACCAAATACTTATTTTCCACCATAATTTGCAAATAAATTCATTAAAAATCCTACAATGTGATTTTCTGGATATTTTTTTCTCATTTTGTCTGTCATAGTTGACGTGTACCTACGATGAAAATTACAGGCCTCTCTCATCTTTTTAAGTGGGAGAACTTGCACAATTGGTGGCTGACTAAATACTTTTTTCCCCCACTGTACACCTGTTCTGAAAGGCCCCAGAGTCTGCAACACCACTAAGCAAGGGGCACCACCAAGCAAGTGGCACCGTGAAGACCAAGGAGCTCTCCAAACAGGTCAGGGACAAAGTTGTGGAGAAGTACAGATCAGGGTTGGGTTATAAAAAAAAATCAGAAACTTTGAACATCCCACAGAGCACCATTAAATCCATTATTAAAAAATGGAAAGAATATGGCACCACAACAAACCTGCCAAGAGAGGACCGCCCACCAAAACTTACGGACCAGGCAAGGAGGGCATTAATCAGAGAGGCAACAAAGAGACCAAAGATAACCCTGAAGGAGCTGCAAAGCTCCACAGCGGAGATTGGAGTATCTGTCCATAGGACCACTTTAAGCCATACACTCACAGAGCTGGGCTTTACGGAAGAGTGGCCAGAAAAAAGCCATTGCTTAAAGAAAAGAATAAGCAAACACCTTTGGTGTTCGCCAAAAGCCATGTGGTAGACTCCCCAAACAAATGGAAGAAGGTTCTCTGGTCAGATGAGACTAAAATTGAGCTTTTTAGCCATTAAGGAAAACGCTATGTCTGGCGCAATCCCAACACCTGTCATCACCCCGAGAACACCATCCATGTTTTTCATCGGCAGGGACTGGGAAACTGGTCAGAATTGAAGAAATTATGGATGGCGCTAAATACAGGGAAATTATTACATTTTAAATTTTAGTCATTTAGCAGACGCTCTTATCCAGAGTGACTTACAGTTAGTGAGTGCATACATTTTTTATAATTTTTTTTATTACAAAAAATGCATACTGGCCCCCCGTGGGAATCGAACCCACAACCCTGGCGTTGCAAACGCCATGCTCTACCAACTGAGCTACATCCCTGCCGGCCATTCCCTCCCCTACCCTGGACAACGCTGGGCCAATTGTGCGCCGCCCCATGGGTCTTGAGGGAAACCTGTTTCAGTCTTCCAGAGATTTGAGACTGGGACGGAGGTTCACCTTCCAGCAGGACAATGACCCTAAGCATACTGCTAAAGCAACACTCGAGTGGTTTAAGGGGAAACATTTAAATGTCTTGGAATGGCCTAGTCAAAGCCCAGACCTCAATCCAATTGAGAATCTGTAGTATGACTTAAAAATTGCTGTACACCAGCGGAACCCATCCAACTTGAAGGAGCTGGAGCAGTTTTGCCTTGAAGAATGGGCAAAAATCCCAGTGGCTAGATGTGCCAAGCTTCTAGAGACATAGCCCAAGAGACTTGCAGCTGTAATTGCTGCAAAAGGTGTCTCTACAAAGTATTGACTTTGGGGGGGTGAATAGTTATGCACGCTCAAGTTTTCTATTTTGATTGTTTCATAATAAAAAATATTTTGCATCTTCAAAGTGGTAGGCATGTTGTGTAAATCAAATGAAACAACCCACCCAAAAAATCAATTTTAATTCCAGGTTGTAAGGCAACAAAATAGGAAAAATGCCAAGGGGGGTGAATACTTTCGCAAGCCACTGTACCACCTTCACGAGTGCTATGATGGGGTCTAAAACCAGACTGAAGCATTTCGTATACATTATTTTTCTTCAGGAAGGCAATTTTTTTTTGAGGAATGGGAGATTGGATATAGGCAGATAGTTTTTAAACATTTTCCTGGTCAAGGTTTGGCTTTTTCAAGAGCGGCTTTATTACTGCCACTTTTAGTGAGTTTGGGACACATCCGGTGGATAGGGAGCCATTTATTATGTTCAACATAGGAGAACCAAGCACAGGAAGTAGTTTAGTTGGAATAGGGTCCAGTATGCAGCTTGATGGTTTAGAGGACTATTTTCATGAATGTGTCAAGAGATACAGGATTTAAAAAACTTGAATGTCTCCATTGATCCTAGGTCCTGGCAGTTCTGTGCAGACTCAGGACCACTGAGCTTTGGAGAAATATGCAGATTCAAAGAGGAGTCTGTAATTTGCTTTCTAATGATCATGATCTTTGCATCGAAGAAGTTAATGAATCTATCACTGCTGAAGTGAATGGCATCCTCTCTTGTTGAATGCTGCTATTTAGTTCGCTTTGCAACACTATCAAATAGAAATGTTGCATTGTTCTTATTCTCCTCAATTAGGTTGGAAAAATAGGATGATCGAGCAGCAGTGAGGGCTCTTCGATATTGCACGGTATTGTCTTTCCAAGCTAGTCGGAAGACTTCCAGTTTGGTGGAGCGCCGTTTCCATTCTGATTTTCTGGAAGCTTCCTTCAGGGCTCTGGTATTTTCTGTATACCAGGGAGCAAATGATGATCCTTGGTTGGAGTCTGAGCAGATTATTTGTTGCGATTGCAAATGTAATAAGATGGTGGTCTGATAGTCCAGGATTATGAGGAGAAACATTTAGATCCACAATATTTATTCCACTGGACAAAACTAGATCCAGGGTATGACTGTGGCAATGAGTAGGTCCGGAGACATGTTGGAAAAAAACCCACTGAGTCGATGATGGCTCCCAAAGCCTTTTGGAGTGGGTCTGTGGACTTTTCCATGTGAATATTAAAGTCACCAAACATTTGAATATTATCTGCCATGACTACAAGGTCCGATAGGAATTCAGGGAACTCAGTGAGGAACTCTGTATACGGCCCAGGAGGCCTGTTAACAGTAGCTATAACAAGGGATTGAGTAGGCTGCATAGATTTCATGACTAGAAGCTCAAAAGACGAAAACGCTGTCTTTTTTTTTGTTCTTAAATTGAAATTTGCTGTTGTAAATGTTAGTAACACCTCCGCCTTTGCTGGATGCGTGGGGGATGTGGTCACTAGTGTAACCAGGAGGAGAGGCCTCATTTAACACAGTAAATTCATCAGGCTTGAGCCATGTTTCAGTCAGGCCAATCACATCAAGATTATGATCAGTGATTAGTTCATCGACTATGACTGCCTTGGAAGTGAGGGATCTAACATTAAGTAGCCCTATTTTGAGATGTGAGATATTATCACAATCTCTTTCAATAATGACAGGAATGGAGGAGGTCTTTATTCCAGTGATGTTGCTAAGGCAAACATCGCCATGTTTAGTTTTGCCCAACCTAGATCGAGGCACAGACACGGTCTCAATGGGGATAGCTGAGCTGATGTGGTAAACAAGACCAAGCTTTTTGCTGGTAATGCCGTAGTGATAAGAAGATCCGCCGACACTGTACTTTGATTATAAAGGTTTATTATAACAAAGAGTTTACAGTGTCCAATTTACAGATACCTGACGATATCTAGAGAACAGCCCGACCCAATCTGATTAGCTATTCTTCCCCCTATTGTCCAAGACATGGCATTTATATCATACATGACAGAGCATGACGTGATTCCAACACACCAATCCCTAGTCTTTTTCACGTCTCTCCCCATATCATCTTTCCATGAACATTAGTAATGCTTTCCAGATGTTTTCAGCAAAGTAGAGTAAAGGTCATCTATTACACCATTTTGCCACATCAGCAAAATCTTAGGGCCAAGTTTCCTCTAACCCACTTTCTGCAACGGTCAGCATTTCTAGACTCTTAAGATACTACATATTTCCCCCCTTCGAGACTAATTAAGTCTCGAAAACAAAAAGAATAGGATTATGACAAATAACAATTCTTGTTCTTGAGTAACTTTAACAATAAACCAAAATTTATGGAGATTAAACACATGTTTATATAGACACATTTTTGTATGTAGTGTAAATACATTATTATGGAGTGTAAATAAATTGTCATGGAGTGTAAATAAATTGTCATGGAGTGTAAATAAATTGTCATGGAGTGTAAATGAATTGTCATGGAGTGTAAGAGCGAAAAACCTGTCTGGCAGCTTTCATTCCAAATATCCATCACTCTGCCCTAGGCGACCACCTAAGTACTCCAGATCAATTCACACATCTTCATGAATACATTTTAAGCTATGATGCAATTGAATACATATGAAAACCCCAGCAAACAAAATACAATCAAAATGTCCACATTCAGGCTGGTCGACCCATCGGACCCTCCTGTGGATTCTCTCTGTCCTTGCCTAGACCCCATATCCCTAAACTTCAACGAAATAAACAAAAACATCTGAGGTCCCCACATGTACCCAACAACAGAAAACATAATTCTTCAAAAATTAATACAGAAAGAATATAACACTGGAATGTAGTCCACTACACTTCATCTCCTCCACAGTGTCGTCTTTCAATGCGACGTTGATGATGGAATCGGAACATTTCCACTCCTTCCTTGTTCCACTTCCTCCAGTCCATTCATATTGTCCATGTTTGAGTATTTGAGTCCCTCTACATATTCCCCCATATGCTTCTGGAAGAAAAGAAAATACCAAACAGTATCTTTTGCAAAACAACACATGCAAATTAAAACATCAATGTCAACTAAAATTGGTATATAAAATTAGATATATAAAATGAATGACATTCCATTTCCCCCCTTTGATTCATCACAATAATATAATCGTCCCACAATCAGATATTCCAAATTTCCTAGAGTTATTTCAACCCTAGTTTTCATAACATTTTAGTCTGACTTTTTCCAATTTTATTTCTCTCAAATTTTTCAAAAACCCATTTCACTGATTTATTCACAAAACTCTTTCCCATTTTCTGAGGATATTAAGTCGGGAAATTCCCACTTGCTTATGACTTCTTTACACAACAACTTTGCAACCGACTGAGCATCTTTTAGCTTAGTTGAACATCGTATGCACCTCTTGGTATATGAATGTAACCAATGATAACAGTCACACATTATTTTTCAGACAGATTGTGCACCTGCCTATTGACCTAGTCAATCTATTCAAGAAAATATTATTCCCAAAAACTATACTCCTTTGTGATTTTTATCCTAATCTCCCCTTTTGCAACATAAGCTAACCCATAGCTTACTAAATCATCATGGTTTCTCCAAAACAATATTTGATTGCTACTCTAACGATTTTTTCTTTCATTGTCTTCAAAACACTTGCTTTCGAAAGTCCTTCAATTTCTGGTTCAATCTCTTGGATTGCTTCATCTTTCAATGGATACTGATTCTTCCAAGGAGGTCTGGCTCCTCAACTTTCATCTCCATTGAGCTGATTTCACAAATCCAATATCAGTCCTATTTTGATATCTCAAACATTCTTGAACTTTTTTCAACATCTCTTCTTCCATAGATTCTCAATTCATCTTCACACTTCAAATAGATTCATTTGTCTTCCGTACAGCTTATGACTCTCCTTGTCCTTGAGCCAAAATCATCATTTTCAGAAATCGCTGATCTTCACTCCAAGTTCTTCTCATAATTAATTGATTTGACATTGTGAGATGTGTAACCTCTTCAGGCTGAACACAGATAAAAAATATTTCTGCTATCCATCATCACTTCCCATAGTCCATTGTTTATTTTCACTTCAATTGTTGGATCTTTTTCCGGTCCTGATGCTACCAGTTGAAAACTCCTTTCGGATCTTCTAGGCACCTCTAGAGTCCTTGCTCCTTTCTCCTATAGGGTTCACCTGGAGAACAGGTGATCTTCACTTGCTCCTGTATCTTCCTCTGAAATTCTTTCTTTCCAGAAACTATCTATGGATATGAAACAATTGGTACCGCTATTGGTGTCTGGTACAATTGTATTTGACCTTGTTCAGTTGAAGCTGTAGCAGTGATTGTTGATTTGGTTCACACTGATTCTGCATAACCAAAGTTTCTCTTCTCCTTCTTCTCCACCAGTTGTATTTGATTGAGTTTTCTGAGAGTTTCTTGGTCCTGTTCTTTCTGGTTGTGTTCCTTTTTCCGGTACAGATCCACTTGATGGGCTATATGATCTGTATAGACACCTTTTGTCATGCTCCCAAGTCCAACCACTTCTGCCAGTTTGCTCCTTACCGGTGAGGGCAGTCCCATCTGTAGTTTAGCTCTCAAGATTGACTGCTCAATTTGACTCACATCTGGATCATTTCCGGTAATATTTCTCCACACTTGATGAACTCTTGACACGTAGGCTCTCGGATTTTCTTGTTGTCCTAGTGGGTCAATCAGAATGTTGTCAGGATGCACATTTGTTGGAAACGTATCCTTCAGTGCTCTCCACAGCCGATTCCTGCTTGCAGCCAACAATTCAGGATCATTCACAGCAGTTCCCACGTATCTATGAAGTCCAGCTCTCTGAAAAATTTCTTCCATACCTGGAATCCCAAGGAGATTAGCCAAAAGTCTCTTAATGTCTCCTATGGCAGACTGTGTTCCCACCGTAATTTCTTCCAACTTTGAAATCCAAGGATATGCTCCATCTTGAAGAGTAGGCAGCTTCTCAAGTATATCTGACATATCGGTGTTCTGCAAAGGCTTATATTCTAGGTTTTGTCCTCGAATGATCACCGGCATAATTTTCTTACTAGTGCCATCTTTCCTTGGCCTCAATGTATATCTCTTCTCAGATTCTTGGGATTATTTTCTCAGCAGCTTCTTTTCCTTCGTCTTCAGCTTCTTGAGTCGTTCTTCCAGTTCTTTTACTTCTTCTAAATTATTGGCCTTATGCAGGAATGATACGCATCGGTCTATATCTCTTTCTATTTCTTCTGTGTTAGTCATTGGAGGATAAAATCCTCTTGAATATGAAGCACCTTTAGTCTCCAAATCTTCATCGTTGTCTCCATCTTCGTTTTCATCAGAGCTCGAATCGCTTGTATTCTTCTTCTTCCAACTTCCTTCACCCCTTCTTTCCGCTCTGGCCAACCTCTGTCTGATGACAGGGTCATATCCACCCATGATCTCTTCTGAATCACTCTGATCATCATCATCATCATCATCATCATCATCATCATCAAGTTCCATCCTCCTTGATCTCACTCTACCCTTAGTCTCCAGACATCTCGTTGTCTTCCTGCCTTTGGAGTTTGGATTCATATTTATGGTCGTTTCTGCTTGTCCTCTCTCTATTATTCGTTCATCCTCATCTCTGATGCAATAATCACCTTCCTGAATGATCACTGGAAGCTGGGGATAAACGTCCTTAAACTTGGCTTCTTTCTCATAAGGTGGGGGTGTTTTTGCTGAATCCATATATGAGAAAGGTGTATTGACTTCTGCCACTAGTTTTTCTGTCACCTTCACCTCTTTTGCCATTTTCTCTGTACCTCTGTCTCTCTTGTCTTTTGTATCTTTTATCAGTTTTTGTCCTTCATTTTCAAACAGCTTAAGAACACCCAGCTCTCTTTGTCTTTTTTCTTTGCGAAGTTTTCCCTTCTTCCCCTTCTTTTGTTCTGCCTTATACGTGGATACAAGCACTTGCGTTATCTTGATGACGTCTGGGTTAAGAGTGCCTTCCACTGGCCATGGTTGTTCAATGTCAGGCCAACGTTTATTCCATTTCTCAGATAGTTTTGCTATACCTTTAACTAGAGGATTATTATTCTGTATTACATCAAGAGGAGTAATTGCTTTTGTAGTTTTGATGTCCTTTTTCCCCATTGTAATGACTCTGTTATGTGCGTTTCCCCTTTTTTTTTATTATTTTTTTTTTTTTTATTAAAAATAATTAATCAATTAATCCAATCAATCAATTAACCAATTACTTAAATCAATCAATCAATCAATTAACTAAATCAATCAAACAAGCAATCAATAAATTAACTAAATCAATCAATCAATCCAATCAATCAATCAACTAATTACTTCAATCAACCAATCAATTAATTAATTAACTACATCAATCAACCAATTAACTAAATCAATCAATAAACCAATAAATTCAATCAATCAACAAATTCAATCAATAAATTCAATCAATCAATCAATCCGATCCATCAACAAATTTAACCAATCAATCAATCTGATCAATCAAACAAGCAATCAATAAATTAACTAAATCAATCAATCAATCAATCCAATCAATCAATCAACTAATTACTTCAATCAACCAATCAATTAATCAATTAACTACATCAATCAACCAATTAACCTAATCAATCAATAAACCAATAAATTCAATCAATGAACTAATTAACCAAATCAACCAATCAATTAACAAAATCAATCAAACAATCAATCAATCCAATCAATCAATCAATCAATTAATTAAATCAATATATCAATTAATTAACTCATCAACTAATTCAATCAATCAATTCAGTCCATATATCAATTTGTTTGTGAATTTTATTTTACCAAATTATTAATTGGTGGCAGTCTTACCACATCCGATCAGGAAAGGTAAAGGAAAGTAGTCAACTTCAGAGCAATCCAAAAATAAAAGATCTGTAATCCAGCAACACTAGAGCACTCACGACCCAATTACTTAATAAGTACCTAATTACTTTAATTTTACAGAATAATGTTAATGCTGGATTTCCAAGACAACTCTAATCAAAACAAGTCATTGACAAAAACTCTAATGTGCAATTACCAATTACATCAATTCATCAGTCTGTTGCCAAGTTCCTGCGAAATGGTCACAACATGAAAAATTCTATGTAGACACAATGTATCAATTAAATCCTGTAAGGGAAAGTAGATTTGTGAATAATAACAGCACTGGCCTTGATTTGGACTGGGTTGCCGTCACTGGTGTCAGTTGATGTCAGCCCCTCCTCTCTCTCTCTCTCTCTCTGTCTCCTCCTTCTCGTCTCTCATATGACAGAAAGGCAAAAGAACAAAGAAGAGTTTAGTTTATACTTTTTCCACATTCACGCTAAGAAATAAGCAAACAGCTTAACCCAGGAATATTATAAATAGCTCAATAACATTTTATTGTATTTATTTATTTTATTATTATTATTTTTAATCCGTCAATATATCTCTCATTCACTAACTCAATCAATTATCAACCAAACAGTTTTACAGTCAAGCAACAGTTAATTCAACAGAACATTTCACTTGTGTGCAAGATTCAGTGGAGGTGGGGGAGAGGCACATCTGTCGTGCGTAACTCTAAACTCCTGAAATCCTACGCGTGCGCAGTTCAGTCACCAATGTGATTTCAGAGTGGAAGGAGCGAACAGACCCGCTGTTGCTCCGTGCTCCCCTCCTATAGACAATAAGACTTAAGACATTAACAGAGCTCACAAACTGAACACATAGAACATACAAGACATATCCAACTTCGAAGTTTGTTATCACTTATCTGCAGATTTATAGTAATGATGTTATCAAATACAAAACATCTCTATACACTCTTAAAAAGTCCTCCCATGATTAGTTAGTAAACGTTCTCTTTTTATAGAGACTCATACGTTTTTTTTTTTTTTTAACTTATTGTCCTTCCAGGGGGCTCATAGTTTATATAGTTTAAGAATTACAAACGTTCTCACAAACAGAGACTCATAAGATGTTTAACCTTAACTGTGTTGTAGGGGCTTAACATTTTTTTTTTTTTTTTTTTTTTTTTTTTTTTTTCTTCTCTAGGGGCTTAACTTTCGAAAACAAAAAGAAATCCCTGTTCTCAACCTAAAACATATATTTACCAAAGACTAAAAACTCAGGTCAAAGCCTTAGTCGACACACATCTGGAACTCATTAAGCAAGCAGCCACACTCACTCCGTTTCACCCAAACACACACACACACACACAGGCTACGTTTCTGTCACACACAGGATCCGTTCACACAAGGCATGCCTATCGCCGTTCCTATTTTCTTTTATATTCCTTTTGCTAAATTTCTGCTACCTTCAGTTGTAGACATTCAATGAGAGGTCACGTCGGACATATAATTCGTCAACCATATTCCGAGAGGTAAACATACAATTGAATAAATGTCCTAACAACATGCAGTTCCCAGAACTGACTTTGAGAGTTAATCTAATAACTATCAAGATTTATGGCCCTTCATATTGATCGCCTTGTGTTTCAAGGGCTTCCTTAAATTAACGGCGTCCTAAAAGTATACTTATTTTATTCCTGGCCTTATTTCTTCATAATTTTCCTGGACACTCTCTCACACACTTTTTTCCCAAGCCAAAATATGTGTGCCCAGTGTCAATAATGTCTATAGACTCTCCCCCCTTTCTGCGTTGTTCTCAACGCAAACTAATTTAGAAAATTTAGAACGGAATTCCTATCACACAGCAAAAAAATAAAAAAAATAAAAAACCAGCAAAACGCACGCATAAGTAATTTAACGGTACATCTTGAACGCACACACTCTGGACTCACAAAACGACCAACGCCCAATGATTTAGTGATAAAAACTCACCTTAGTTGCCGGCTTCTTGAGAGGTAGTCGTTTTGTAGCCCAGGAATGGAATGCAAAGAAAAGACGTAACACGCCCCAAAGAAAACAACCTCGTCGCCATTAAATGTGGTAAACAAGACCGAGCTTTTTGCTGGTAATGCCGTAGTGATAAGAAGATCCGCCGACACTGTACTTTGATTATAAAGGTTTATTATAACAAAGAGTTTACAGTGTCCAATTTACAGATACCTGACGATATCTAGAGAACAGCCCGACCCAATCTGATTAGCTATTCTTCCCCCTATTGTCCAAGACATGGCATTTATATCATACATGACAGAGCATGACGTGATTCCAACACACCAATCCCTAGTCTTTTTCACGTCTCTCCCCATATCATCTTTCCATGAACATTAGTAATGCTTTCCAGATGTTTTCAGCAAAGTAGAGTAAAGGTCATCTATTACACCATTTTGCCACATCAGCAAAATCTTAGGGCCAAGTTTCCTCTAACCCACTTTCTGCAACGGTCAGCATTTCTAGACTCTTAAGATACTACACTGACTACACTGACTGTGCTAGTGGCAGACTCCACTAAGCTGTCAGGCTGGCTAACAGCCTGCTGCCTGGCCTGCACCCTATCTCATTGGGGAGGCTAACAGCCTGCTGCCTGGCCTGCACCCTGTCTCATTGGGGAGGCTAACAGCCTGCTGCCTGGCCTGCACCCTGTCTCATTGTGGAGCTAGAGGAGTTAGAGCCCTGTCTATGTTGGTAGATAAGATGAGAGCCCCCCTCCAGCTAGGATGGAGTCCGTCACTCCTCAGCAGGCCAGGCTTGGTCCTGTAGCACCCCTCCAGCTAGGATGGAGTCCATCACTCCTCAGCAGGCCAGGCTTGGTCCTGTAGCACCCCTCCAGCTAGGATGGAGTCCGTCACTCCTCAGCAGGCCAGGCTTGGTCCTGTAGCACCCCTCCAGCTAGGATGGAGTCCATCACTCCTCAGCAGGTCAGGCTTGGTCCTGTAGCACCCCTCCAGCTAGGATGGAGTCCGTCACTCCTCAGCAGGCCAGGCTTGGTCCTGTAGCACCCCTCCAGCTAGGATGGAGTCCATCACTCCTCAGCAGGCCAGGCTTGGTCCTGTAGCACCCCTCCATCTAGGATGGAGTCCATCACTCCTCAGCAGGCCAGGCTCGGTCCTGTAGCACCCCTCCAGCTAGGATGGAGTCCATCACTCCTCAGCAGGCCAGGCTTGTTCCTGTAGCACCCCTCCAGCTAGGATGGAGTCCATCACTCCTCAGCAGGCCAGGCTTGGTCCTGTAGCACCCCTCCAGCTAGGATGGAGTCCATCACTCCTCAGCAGGTCAGGCTTGGTCCTGTTTGTGGGTGAGTCCCAGAAAAAGAGCCAATTATCTACAAATTCTATCTTTTGGGAGGGGCAGAAAACAATTTTCAACCAGTGATTGAGTTGTGAGACTCTGCTGTAGAGCTCATCACTCCTCCCCCTAACTGGGAGGGGCCAGAGACAATTACTGCTGTAGAGCTCATCACTCCTCCCCCTAACTGGGAGGGGCCAGAGACAATTACTGCTGTAGAGCTCATCACTCCTCCCCCTAACTGGGAGGGGGCCTGAGACAATTACTGCTGTAGAGCTCATCACTCCTCCTAACTGGGAGGGGCTAGAGACAATTACTGCTGTAGAGCTCATCACTCCTCCTAACTGGGAGGGGCCAGAGACAATTACTGCTGTAGAGCTCATCACTCCCCTAACTGGGAGGGGCCAGAGACAATTACTGCTGTAGAGCTCATCACTCCTCCCCCTAACTGGGAGGGGCCAGAGACAATTACTCGATGCCGACACATCTTTCTAGCTGATTTACACTCTGAAGTTATGTTGCTCTTGGTGAGCTCTGACTGTTTCATCCTAACATCGTTGGTGCAGACGTGGATAACAATATCCCTATACTCTCTACACTCACCAGTTTTAGCCTTAGCCAGCACCATCTTCAGATTAGCCTTTACGTCAGTAGCCCTGGTAAACTGTGTAAGATCGCTGGATGATTCTTTTTAAGTCTAATATTGCTGGTAATGGAATCGCCAATGACTAGGATTTTCAATTTGTCCGAGCTAATGGTGGGAGGCTTCGGTGGCTCAGACCCCGTAACGGGTGGAGGAGAGACCTGAGAAGGCTCAGACCCCGTAACGGGTGGAGGAGAGACCTGAGAAGGCTCAGCCTCTGACTCAGACCCCGTAACGGGTGGAGGAGAGACCTGAGAAGGCTCAGACCCCGTAACGGGTGGAGGAGAGACCTGAGAAGGCTCGGCCTCTGACTCCGACTCGTTGCTGAATGGGGAGAACCGGTTGAATGTTTCTGTTGGCTGAATGAGCGAAACCGGTTGAGCATGCCGACAGCATTTCTTTCCAGAAGCCTTGAGATAATTGTCCGGCTGCGGGGACTGTGAGAGGGGATTTATACTACTATCTGTACTTACTGGTGGCACAGACGCTGTTTCATCCTTTCCTACTTACATTGCCGTTGCCTAACGGTTGAATCTGAAGCTGGGCTTGCAACACGGCTATCCTCACCATGAGGCGATAGTTCTCCTGTATGTTATGAGCACAGCGACTGCAATTAGACGGCATAGGGTTAATGTTACTACTTAGCTTCGGCTGGTGGAGGTCCTGTAGAACCACGTCCAGAGAAAGGGTGAAAAAGTAAAATGAAAAAAGTTGAGTGTGGAAAAAACTAAGACGTTAATAAACGTATTAAAAGTAAAATCCAAAACGTTTGGCAGATAGCCAAGTAGCAACAGAAAGCACAACAGCACGGAGATTAGTCCGGAAGTTGAGGGCGGCGCTAAGGCTGTGCCCCGTATGTTACGTAGGGTAAACAGCCACCTCAACTCCTCCCTAATGTTACGTAGGGTAAACAGCCACCTCAACTCCTCCCTAATGTTATGTAGGGTAAACAGCCACCTCAACTCCTCCCTAATGTTATGTAGGGTAAACAGCCACCTCATCTCCTCCCTAACTTCAATCAGTGTATATGGGGCAAAAAGCCACATCATCTCCTCCCTAACTTCACTCAGTGTATATGGAGCAAACAGCCACCTCATCTCCTCCCTAACTTCAATCAGTGTATATGGGGCAAACAGCCACCTCATCTCCTCCCTGACTTCACTCACTGTATACGGGGCAGACAGCCACCTCATCTTCTCCCTGACTTCACTCAGTGTATACGGGGCAGACAGCCACCTCATCTTCTCCCTAACTTCACTCAGTGTATACGGGGCAGACAGCCACCTCATCTTCTCCCTGACTTCACTCAGTGTATACGGGGCAGACAGCCACCTCATCTTCTCCCTGACTTCACTCAGTGTATATGGGGCAGACAGCCACCTCATCTTCTCCCTGACTTCACTCAGTGCATATGGGGCAAACAGCCACCTCATCTTCTCCCTGACTTCACTCAGTGCATATGGGGCAAACAGCCACCTCATCTTCTCCCTGACTTCACTCACTGCATATGGGGCAAACAGCCACCTCATCTTCTCCCTGACTTCACTCAGTGTATATGGGGCAAACAGCCACCTCATCTCCTCCCTAACTTCACTCAGTGTATATGGGGCAAACAGCCACCTCATCTCCTCCCTAACTTCACTCAGTGTATATGGGTCAAACAGCCACCTCATCTCCTCCCTAACTTCACTCAGTGTATATGGGGCACGCTGCCACCTCATCTCCTCCCTGACTTCACTCAGTGTATATGGGGCAAACAGCCACCTCATCTCCTCCCTAACTTCACTCAGTGTACAGTGAGGGAAATAAGTATTTTATCCCCTGCTGATTTTGTACGTTTGCCCACTGACAAAGACATGATCAGTCTATAATTTTAATGGTAGGTTTATTTGAACAGTGAGAGACAGAATAACAACAACAAAATCCAGAAAAACGCATGTCAAAAATGTTATAAATTGATTTGCATTTTAATGAGGGAAATAAGTATTTGACCCCTCTGCAAAACATGACTTAGTACTTAGTGGCAAAATCCTTGTTGGCAATCACAGAGGTCAGACGTTTCTTGTAGTTGGCCACCAGGTTTGCACACATCTCAGGAGGGATTTTGTCCCACTCCTCTTTGCAGATCTTCTCCAAGTCATTAAGGTTTCGAGGCTGACGTTTGGCAACTCGAACCTTCAGCTCCCTCCACAGATTTTCTATGGGATTAAGGTCTGGAGACTGGCTAGGCCACTCCAGGACCTTAATGTGCTTCTTCTTGAGCCACTCCTTTGTTGCCTTGGCCGTGTGTTTTGGGTCATTGTCATGCTGGAATACCCATCCACGACCCATTTTCAATGCCCTGGCTGAGGGAAGGAGGTTCTCACCCAAGATTTGACGGTACATGGCCCCGTCCATCGTCCCTTTGATGCTGTGAAGTTGTCCTGTCCCCTTAGCAGAAAAACACCCCCAAAGCATAATGTTTCCACCTCCATGTTTGACGGTGGGGATGGTGTTCTTGGGGTCATAGGCAGAATTCCTCCTCCTCCAAACACGGCGAGTTGAGTTGATGCCAAAGAGCTCCATTTTGGTCTCATCTGACCACAACACTTTCACCCAGTTCTCCTCTGAATCATTCAGATGTTCATTGGCAAACTTCAGATGGGCCTGTATGTGTGCTTTCTTGAGCAGGGGGACCTTGCGGGCACTGCAGGATTTCTGTCAGAACGCTGCGTGTGGATGTGGTGCAGGGAATCAAGCGCAGGAACAAGGGTGTTCGTCAACAGACTTTAGTAATCCAAAAAACAGGTGCATTGCCAACCCAACTGGGAGGCAAGAACAAATTACGCACACAAACAACAGTGCGCAAAAACAAGAAAAGGCGCACGCAGTGCGGACTCTCGATACTAACAACACGAGAGAGGAAACTCCTCAATAGCAACAGCTGACAATAATAATCACACATAACACCTGACCCAACACACGATAACTAAATAGGAAACAAAATCAAACACTAACAAGGGACAGGTGTACAAACAGACAAAACCAAACAAATATGAAACATCGAACGGTGGTAGCTAGTACTCCGGGGACGACGACCGCCGAAGCCTGCCCGAACAAGGAGAAGGAGCAGCCTCGGCCGAAACCGTGACAATTTCAGTCCTTCACGGTGTAGTGTGTTACCAATTGTTTTCTTGGTGACTATGGTCCAGCTGCCTTGAGATCATTGACAAGATCCTCCCGTGTAGTTCTGGGCTGATTCCTCACCGTTCTCATGATCATTGCAACTCCACGAGGTGAGATCTTGCATGGAGCCCCAGGCCGAGGGAAATTGACAGTTATTTTGTGTTTCTTCTATTTGCTAATAATCGCACCAACTGTTGTCACCTTCTCACCAAACCTCATCTCCTCCCTGACTTCACTCAGTGTATATGGGGCAGGCAGCCACCTCATCTCCTCCCTAACTTCAATCAGTGTATATGGGGCAGGCAGCCACCTCATCTCCTCCCTAACTTCACTCAGTGTCTATGGGGCACGCCTCCACCTCATCTCCTCCCTAACTTCACTCAGTGTATATGGGGCAGGCAGCCACCTCATCTCCTCCCTAACTTCACTCAGTGTATATGGGGCAGGCAGCCACCTCATCTCCTCCCTAACTTCACTCAGTGTATATGGGGCAGACAGCCACCTCATCTCCTCCCTAACTTCACTCAGTGTATATGGGGCAGACAGCCACCTCATCTCCTCCCTAACTTCACTCAGTGTATATGGGGCAGACAGCCACCTCATCTCCTCCCTAACTTCACTCAGTGTATATGGGGCAGACAGCCACCTCATCTCCTCCCTAACTTCACTCAGTGTATATGGGGCAGACAGCCACCTCATCTCCTCCCTAACTTCACTCAGTGTATATGGGGCCACTGACAGACCATCCAGGACCTCTATACCAGGTGGTGTCAGAGGAAGGCCCTAAAAATCGTCAAAGACTCCAGCCACCCTAGTCATAGACTGTTCTCTCTGCTGCCGCACGGCAAGTTGTACCGGAGCGTCATGTCTGGGTCCAAAAGGCTCCTGAACAGCTTCTACCCCTAAGCCATAGGACTGCTGAACAGTTCATCTACCCACTGTTTACATTGATCCCCATATTTTATTCTTTTTTACCATACTTTTTTGCACTGATTCTAATTTGGTTATCCCTATCAAGTTTAGACTAATAATAATACAATATAAGTTGGTTATCCCTATCAAGTGGATAATAGGCTGACCCAAACAGAACACAGCACTAGTCTGAGGCATGTAGTAATGTATTGTAATGTATTTATTACACAATAAAGAGAACAACAATAACAGAATTATACTGCAAAGATTCAAAGCCTGACAGACCATAGATTACAGACTGACAGACCATAGATTACAGCCTGAAAGACCATAGATTACAGACTGACAGACCATGGATTACAGATTGACAGACCATAGATTACAGACTGACAGACCATAGATTACAGACTAACAGACCATAGATTACAGCCTGACAGACCATAGATTACAGCCTGACAGACCATAGATTACAGACTGACAGACCATAGATTAAAGCCTGACAGACCATATATTACAGCCTGACAGACCATAGATTACAGACTGACAGACCATATATTACAGCCTGACAGACCATAGATTACAGCCTGACAGACCATAGATTACGGCCTGACAGACCATAGATTACGGCCTGACAAACCATAGATTACAGACTAACAGACCATAGATTACAGACTGACAGACCATAGATTACAGACTGAAAAACCATAGATTACAGCCTGACAGACCGTAGATTACAGACTGACAGACCATAGATTACAGACTGACAGACCATAGATTACAGACTGACAGACCATAGATTACAGACTGACAGACCATAGATTACAGACTGACAGACCATAGATTACAGCCTGACAGACCATAGATTACAGACTGACAGACCATATATTACAGACTGACAGACCATAGATTACAGCTTGACAGACCATAGATTACAGTCTGACAGACCATAGATTACAGCCTGACAGACCATAGATTACAGCCTGACAGACCATAGATTACAGCCTGACAGACCATAGATTACAGCTTGACAGACCATAGATTACAGTCTGACAGACCATAGATTACAGCCTGACAGACCATAGATTACAGCCTGACAGACCATAGATTACAGCCTGACAGACCATAGATTACAGCCTGACAGACCATAGATTACAGCCCCAAATTAAGTAAAAAAAGACAAGAAAACAGAGAGCCCACCGTTCTGACATAGTAGACTCAGAATGCTGTAGAGTATAACTGAGAGAGACTATCCCTGTCAGTGTCCGTCTAACATTATAACATGTGGTTCCTGTCTCTGTTATGTATTGCACAATAACTTTAAATCATTTTTTTCACAATAACATTTTCTCAGAGACCCCAACCCAACCCCCCCATCTCCCACCCTTATGTCCCATCCTGAAGTCATGTCATCTTTTTTCTCTTCAACTGACCCCACCCCTCCTTATTCCAACTGACCCCACCCCTCCTTATTCCAACTGACCCCACCCCTCCTTATTCCAAATGACCCCACCCCTCCTTATTCCAACTCACCCCACCCCTCCTTATTCCAACTGACCCCACCCCTCCTTATTCCAACTGACCCCACCCCTCCTTATTCCAACTGACCCCACCCCTCCTTATTCCAACTGACCCCACCCCTCCTTATTCCAACTGACCCCACCCCTCCCTATTTCCCACGTTTTTACACATAGTTAAATAAAAATCAAATTTCCCCCTGATACAAATTGTCAAAAACAGGCATGCGTAAAATTCACTAGCCTTTAATTCTTTGTAATTGAAACCCCATGAGTTCAACCTAACCAACATTGACAAGCGGTCTAGCAGGTCTTACAACAGAGAAAATGACAAGGTAGAAGGAGAGGAGAGGGGGAGAAAGAGAGAAAAATGTGGTTTCTCATCGACTGTGACCACTGCTTGAGTCAAAACACCTTCCTTTTAAAATCAGCATCAACAATTTAAAATGTAATATGCTGTACTCAACAAATCAAACTCTGTAATTCTAATATAAACATGGCAATAAAGGAACGTTAAAAACGTTTTTTTTCTTCATTTTCTTCATCTTAATTCATTTAGGTTTTTTATTTATTATGAGGTCTGCGTTGTTACCAAGTAGTGATATGGTTTCACAGCTGCATGCGCTTTGGGTTTTAGTCGTGTCAGCTCTGCCCGTTTGGTTTGACTAGCCCAGTGTCTGCCTGGTGACTGGTGCTTGTATCTGCTATCAGAGGTAGAGGACTGAGACTATTTGCCACGAGGAGGTTGTAGCAAAACAGACAGAGAGATCAAGGAGAAGAGGAGATGGACAGAGAGAGATCAAGGAGGGGAGGAGATCAACAGAATGATATAGTAGTAGAGGTTTTCAAGGAAAATTTAAGATATAACTTTCTTCTTCTTTTTAAAGGTTTTTCGTTTTGTTTTATCCAGGTTTCACCCCTGATAACAGTGAGTTAAACACACATCTGTTTTATAACTTTTGAAATACACGACTTATACACAAGTGTTAAATAACTGCTTCTTCACAGCTTTCTGAGGAGACTTGAGGAGATGGGGTGATTTATTCAACCGTTTGGAGTCAGGGACGAGAGCAGCTTGTTATACAAGAGGAGGAAGGGATGAGCAACAAATGGGAGAGATCCCCAACAACAACTGCCTGGCGGAAACCATGGAAACTATGGAACAACTCCTCCCCCTCCGAGAGGTCAAAAGTCAAATGCGTTTCTATTAGCACCAAGGTATTGTGGGTAGAAGAGTCTTCTGTCTGTGTGCGGATAAGGAAAGGGGTAAATGCTCTCTTTCTATCAATAATGAGAGGTATGTTGGAATTGAATTATTTTTCAGTCGCTGTGAGGAGGTTCAAGGAACCAGCAGCATACCACCCTGCATCCCACTGCTGGCTTCCTCTGAAACTAAGCAGGGTTGGTGCTGGTTGGTCCCTGGATGGGAGACCAGATGCTGCTGGATGTGGTGTTGGAGGGCCAGTAGGAGGCACTCTGTCCTCTGGTCTAAAAAAATATCCCAGGGCTGCGATTAGGGACATTGCCCTGTGTAGGGTGCTGTCTTTTGAATGGGACGTTAAACAGGTGTCCTGATTCTCTGTGGTCACTAAAATATCCCATGGCTCTTATCTTATCGTAATAGTAGGGATGTTAACCCCCGATGTCCTGGCTTAATTCCCAATCTGGCCCTCATACCATCATGGCCATCTAATCATCCCCAGCTTCCAATTGGCTCATTCATCCCCCCTCCTCTCCCCTGTAACTGTTCTCCAGGTCGTTGCTGTAAATGTGTTCTCAGTCAACCGACCTGGTAAAGAAAAGGGTTATGTAAGAAATAATGAAGGACATGGATTGAAACAAATTGAAATATTTTTCAGTCGCTGTGAGGAATTATTTTAAATGACATGAGGTGAGCTGACAAAGACGTCCCAGCAGAGGAACGGTAGCCGTAACATCATGAGTCACGTTTCCCATTTGTGGGTCACGACCCTGAACTGAGTAAAACAGACGTGAGGTGAAGTCTGTGGATGTGTCCCGAGTGGCACCCTATTCCCTATATAGTGCACTACTTTAGACCAGAGAATGGTACCCTATTCCCTATATAGTGCACTACTTTAGACCAGAGAATGGCACCCTATTCCCTATATAGTGCACTACTTTAGACCAGAGAATGGCACCCTATTCCCTATATAGTGCACTACTTTAGACCAGAGAATGGTACCCTATTCCCTATATAGTGCACTACTTTAGACCAGAGAATGGCACCCTATTCCCTATATAGTGCACTACTTTAGACCAGAGAATGGCACCCTATTCCCTATATAGTGCACTACTTTAGACCAGAGAATGGCACCCTATTCCCTATATAGTGCACTACTTTAGACCAGAGAATGGCACCCTATTCCCTATATAGTGCACTACTTTAGACCAGAGAATGGCATCCTATTCCCTATGTAGTGCACTACTTTAGACCAGGGACCAAAGGGCTTTATAGTGACTTATATAAGGAATGAGGAGTCATTTCGGACGCAATTTATAATCTAATATCTGAGTCTAACAGAAGAAAGCATAATTCACTTAATGATGGGAAACCTTACAATGTAATCCCCCAAAATGGATTTCATTATGTTCCATAATAGTGATTATTGCTGTTATTTTGAAGCATAGAATCCAAACTGAATTGGTCCGTTTAAAAGGGGAAATGTAGTTTTGGATTCCAAGGCTACCTATTTGGTTTTAACATGTCTGAAAATCACCTGTCTCATATACTTTGACACATAAAAGTCCTTCTAAATTGAGTTTTCCCAACCTACACTGAGCAGGGCTGGTTGCCCAGTACTGGACAGAAAGGGGTTGAATATGTGTTTCATGAGAACATCACAGAAACAGGTTTTGATGGAAGCTTGAATAACACAGCAACAATACATAACCCTGGTGTGTCATGTGAACCTCTTTTAAAAATCTTCAGAATCCAGGATTTGGTTGGTTCTTCTTTATCTGTGTCTGAAATGATACCCTATTCCCTATATAGTGCACTACCTTTGACCAGAGAATGGCACCCTATTCCCTATATAGTGCACTACTTTAGACCAGAGAATGGCACCCTATTCCCTATATAGTGCACTACTTTAGACCAGAGAATGGCACCCTATTCCCTATATAGTACACTATTTAGACCAGAGAATGGCACCCTATTCCCTATGTAGTGCACTACTTTAGACCAGAGAATGGCACCCTATTCCCTATGTAGTGCACTACTTTAGACCAGAGAATGGCACCCTATTCCCTATATAGTGCACTACTTTAGACCAGAGAATGACCCCCTATTCCCTATATAGTGCACTACTTTAGACCAGAGAATGACACCCTATTCCCTATATAGTGCACTACTTTAGACCAGAGCACCCTATTCCCTATATAGTGCACTACTTTAGACCAGAGCACCCTATTCCCTACATAGTGCACTACTTTAGACCAGAGAATGGCACCCTATTCCCTATATAGTGCACTACTTTTTACCAGTAGTGCACTAGTCAGGTATAGGGTGCCATTTTGGACGTGGCCATTGTGTGTCTGTCTTTGGCTGTCTTCAGTGTTTTGATAGAACTCTTCTGTAATAATAATACTTTTACCTGGAGCTCTACTGTGTTAAAGCTCAATGCATTTGGAGTTAGTGTCGTTGTTTTCTTTCCAACTTTTTCTTTTCTTTTTTTTTTAGTAAAAAAAACAAAACAAACAACAACAAATACTTAACCAACATCGTCCAGTAATGTGCATGCACTGTCTGTGGCTATTCAAAGAAAAGTTATTGATGACCTCTTGTTATTTATGCTCAGTAATAAAAATGGTATTAACAATAAGAGGATTTATGTTAGCTACACTTTCTGCTTTACAGAAAAGATAAGACACAGATACGCATGTAAATTATGGCTCTACACTGGAAAAACATTTGCCAAAAGAAGCATGCCAAAATAACCTTTGTGACAGTGCAAATACATTGATGTAGGTCCCTGGTACAAAACATTTAGGTTGTCATTCCGTGAAACATGCTAGTTCTCAGAAGAGATCTGAATCAGCCGTAGAATAGCAGAGTAGCAGCTCTGAGGAGACAGCTTGTGTCTTTTCTTCTAGGACAAAAATTCAAATGAACACATCTTTCTTCTTTAAAAGTACTAGGGGGTAACTACCACTGACACATACACAAAGGAAACAGCTCAGAACATTATGCTTTTTTCTCCTTTTGCTAGAGAGAGAAGGGAGAGAAGGGAGTGGACTAAAGTTGTGGCTGGTTAAAGTAATATACATCATCACAACTGTCCAACACATTAAATAACCATTGGAGACAGTACAGGACAGAAGTGTTAAACACCATCACATCTAGAGAGGAAAAATAACAGCATACACGTTGGTAGGAGTTGTCTGGAGTTGAGGACAGAGAGAGAGTAGAGTGTAGAGTTGGGTTCAGAGTAGATGGAGGAGTTGGGCAGGACAGAGAGAGAGAGTAGAGTTGGTTCAGAGTTGATGGAGGAGTTGGGCAGGACAGAGAGAGAGTGTAGAATTGGGGGTTCAGAGTAGATGGAGGAGTTGTCAGGACAGAGAGAGAGAGAGTAGAGTTGGGGGTTCAGAGTAGATGGAGGAGTTGGGCAGGACAGAGAGAGAGAGTAGAGTTGGTTCAGAGTTGATGGAGGAGTTGGGCAGGACAGAGAGAGAGTGTAGAATTGGGGGTTCAGAGTAGATGGAGGAGTTGGGCAGGACAGAGAGAGAGAGAGTAGAGTTGGGGGTTCAGAGTAGATGGAGGAGTTGGGCAGGACAGAGAGAGAGAATAGAGTTGGGGGTTCAGAGTAGATGGAGGAGTTGGGCAGGACAGAGAGAGAGAGAGTAGAGTTGGGGGTTCAGAGTAGATGGAGGAGTTGGGCAGGACAGAGAGAGTGTAGAGTTGGGTTCAGAGTAGATGGAGGAGTTGTCAGGACAGAGAGAGAGTGTAGAATTGGGGGTTCAGAGTAGATGGAGGAGTTGGGCAGGACAGAGAGAGAGAGAGTAGAGTTGGGGGTTCAGAGTAGATGGAGGAGTTGGGCAGGACAGAGAGAGTGTAGAATTGGGGGTTCAGAGTTGATGGAGGAGTTGGGCAGGACAGAGAGAGAGTGTAGAATTGGGGGTTCAGAGTAGATGGAGGAGTTGTCAGGACAGAGAGAGTGTAGAATTGGGGGTTCAGAGTAGATGGAGGAGTTGTCAGGACAGAGAGAGTGTAGAATTGGGGGTTCAGAGTAGATGGAGGAGTTGTCAGGACAGAGAGAGAGTGTAGAATTGGGGGTTCAGAGTAGATGGAGGAGTTGTCAGGACAGAGAGAGTGTAGAATTGGGGGTTCAGAGTAGATGGAGGAGTTGTCAGGACAGAGAGAGAGTAGAGTTGGGGGTTCAGAGTAGATGGAGGAGTTGTCAGGACAGAGAGAGAGTGTAGAATTGGGGGTTCAGAGTAGATGGAGGAGTTGTCAGGACAGAGAGAGTGTAGAATTGGGGGTTCAGAGTAGATGGAGGAGTTGTCAGGACAGAGAGAGTGTAGAATTGGGGGTTCAGAGTTGATGGAGGAGCTGGGCAGGACAGAGAGAGAGTGTAGAATTGGGGGTTCAGAGTAGATGGAGGAGTTGGGCAGGACAGAGAGAGAGAGAGTAGAGTTGGGGGTTCAGAGTAGATGGAGGAGTTGGCAGGACAGAGAGAGAGTGTAGAATTGGGGGTTCAGAGTAGATGGAGGAGTTGGGCAGGACAGAGAGAGAGTGTAGAATTGGGGGTTCAGAGTAGATGGAGGAGTTGGGCAGGACAGAGAGAGTGTAGAGTTGGGTTCAGAGTAGATGGAGGAGTTGGGCAGGACAGAGAGAGAGAGAGTAGAGTTGGGGGTTCAGAGTAGATGGAGGAGTTGGGCAGGACAGAGAGAGAGAGTAGAGTTGGTTCAGAGTTGATGGAGGAGTTGGGCAGGACAGAGAGAGAGTGTAGAATTGGGGGTTCAGAGTTGATGGAGGAGTTGTCAGGACAGAGAGAGAGAGTAGAGTTGGGGGTTCAGAGTAGATGGAGGAGTTGGGCAGGACAGAGAGAGAGAGAGTAGAGTTGGGGGTTCAGAGTAGATGGAGGAGTTGGGCAGGACAGAGAGAGAGAGTAGAATTGGGGGTTCAGAGTAGATGGAGGAGTTGTCAGGACAGAGAGAGAGTGTAGAGTTGGGTTCAGAGTAGATGGAGGAGTTGTCAGGACAGAGAGAGAGTGTAGAGTTGGTTCAGAGTAGATGGAGGAGTTGTCAGGACAGAGAGAGAGAGTAGAGTTGGGGGTTCAGAGTAGATGGAGGAGTTGGGCAGGACAGAGAGAGAGTGTAGAGTTGGGGGTTCAGAGTAGATGGAGGAGTTGTCAGGACAGAGAGAGAGTGTAGAGTTGGGGGTTCAGAGTAGATGGAGGAGCTGGGCAGGACAGAGAGAGAGTGTAGAGTTGGGGGTTCAGAGTAGATGGAGGAGTTGGGCAGGACAGAGAGAGAGAGTAGAGTTGGGGGTTCAGAGTTGATGGAGGAGTTGGGCAGGACAGAGAGAGAGTGTAGAATTGGGGGTTCAGAGTTGATGGAGGAGTTGGGCAGGACAGAGAGAGTGTAGAGTTGGGTTCAGAGTAGATGGAGGAGTTGTCAGGACAGAGAGAGAGAGTGTAGAATTGGGGGTTCAGAGTAGATGGAGGAGCTGGGCAGGACAGAGAGAGAGAGTAGAGTTGGGGGTTCAGAGTAGATGGAGGAGTTGGGCAGGACAGAGAGAGAGAGTAGAGTTGGGGGTTCAGAGTAGATGGAGGAGTTGGGCAGGACAGAGAGAGAGAGTAGAGTTGGGGGTTCAGAGTAGATGGAGGAGTTGGGCAGGACAGAGAGAGTGTAGAGTTGGGTTCAGAGTAGATGGAGGAGTTGGGCAGGACAGAGAGAGTGTAGAGTTGGGTTCAGAGTAGATGGAGGAGTTGTCAGGACAGAGAGAGAGAGTAGAGTTGGGGGTTCAGAGTAGATGGAGGAGTTGGGCAGGACAGAGAGAGAGAGTAGAGTTGGTTCAGAGTTGATGGAGGAGTTGGGCAGGACAGAGAGAGAGTGTAGAATTGGGGGTTCAGAGTAGATGGAGGAGTTGGGCAGGACAGAGAGAGAGAATAGAGTTGGGGGTTCAGAGTAGATGGAGGAGTTGGGCAGGACAGAGAGAGTAGAGTGTAGAGTTGGGGGTTCAGAGTAGATGGAGGAGTTGGGCAGGACAGAGAGAGAGAGTAGAGTTGGTTCAGAGTTGATGGAGGAGTTGGGCAGGACAGAGAGAGAGTGTAGAGTTGGGTTCAGAGTAGATGGAGGAGTTGTCAGGACAGAGAGAGAGTGTAGAATTGGGGGTTCAGAGTAGATGGAGGAGTTGGGCAGGACAGAGAGAGAGTGTAGAATTGGGGGTTCAGAGTAGATGGAGGAGTTGGGCAGGACAGAGAGAGAGTGTAGAATTGGGGGTTCAGAGTAGATGGAGGAGTTGGGCAGGACAGAGAGAGAGAGTAGAGTTGGGGGTTCAGAGTAGATGGAGGAGTTGGGCAGGACAGAGAGAGAGAGTAGAGTTGGGGGTTCAGAGTAGATGGAGGAGTTGTCAGGACAGAGAGAGAGAGTAGAGTTGGGGGTTCAGAGTAGATGGAGGAGTTGGGCAGGACAGAGAGAGTGTAGAATTGGGGGTTCAGAGTAGATGGAGGAGTTGGGCAGGACAGAGAGAGAGAGTAGAGTTGGTTCAGAGTTGATGGAGGAGTTGGGCAGGACAGAGAGAGAGAGTAGAGTTGGTTCAGAGTAGATGGAGGAGTTGGGCAGGACAGAGAGAGAGTGTAGAATTGGGGGTTCAGAGTAGATGGAGGAGTTGGGCAGGACAGAGAGAGAGAATAGAGTTGGGGGTTCAGAGTAGATGGAGGAGTTGTCAGGACAGAGAGAGAGAGTAGAATTGGGGGTTCAGAGTAGATGGAGGAGTTGTCAGGACAGAGAGAGAGAGAGTAGAGTTGGTTCAGAGTTGATGGAGGAGTTGGGCAGGACAGAGAGAGAGAGTAGAGTTGGTTCAGAGTAGATGGAGGAGTTGGGCAGGACAGAGAGAGAGTGTAGAGTTGGGTTCAGAGTAGATGGAGGAGTTGGGCAGGACAGAGAGAGAGTGTAGAATTGGGGGTTCAGAGTAGATGGAGGAGTTGTCAGGACAGAGAGAGAGAGTAGAGTTGGGGGTTCAGAGTAGATGGAGGAGTTGGGCAGGACAGAGAGAGAGTGTAGAATTGGGGGTTCAGAGTAGATGGAGGAGTTGGGCAGGACAGAGAGAGAGTGTAGAATTGGGGGTTCAGAGTAGATGGAGGAGTTGGGCAGGACAGAGAGAGAGAGTAGAGTTGGGGGTTCAGAGTGTACCACTGTTTTCTCTCACTGATTCATAGGTAATCTTTTCAGCCCTTTGTTTTCCGGTGGTTGTCATACTGATGAGCTCCGGTGCGGGTTAATGACCTCACATTCTGTTCACTTCCTGGTTTGGAACAGAGAGACAGGAAGTGCAGGTGTAACATACTTCAGACAGTGTCCTTCTTCCCATGTACTGCAGTCAGGTAATAGTTCTATCTTGGTATATCTTGGTCTCCAGGGGTCAGGTAATAGTTATATCTTGGTATATCTTGGTCTCCAGGGGTCAGGTAATAATCTTGGTATATCTTGGTATCCAGGGTTAGTTATTTGTATTGTTCTTTGCTCTTCCATCCCTCAGTGAGGGAGACATCTTTGTGTTAGTCAGTCCACTGACCTGGATATTATTACTAGTCAAGAGGAACAGCTGTGGTTCCTTTACAATCTGCTCCACATCTGCACCTTGCTGCTGGCAGCTACAGTCCATCTGTCTGTAACCCACAGACACAATTCACCTGTCCTGCACTCCTGTCTGTCCGTCCGTCCGTCCGTCCGTCCCGCTCTCTCTCTCTCTCTCTCTGTCTGTCTGTCTGTCTGTCTGTCTGTCTGTCTGTCTGTCTGTCTGTCTGTCTGTCTGTCTGTCTGTCTGTCTGTCTGTCTGTCTGTCTGTCTGTTTATCTCGCTCTTTCTGTCTGTCTGTCTGTCTGTCTGTCTGTCTGTCTGTCTGTCTGTCTGTCTGTTCTTTGTATTTGTGGTCTTCCCATAATAAGAGAGTTGGCGTCTGCTTTTTCAACAGCGTTTCTGTTGTAGTAATATTCCATTGGTATGTTGTTTGGTAAAGTGTCTTCATGAGGTCAACTAGTTTCGTATCATATCCCAGGTAGTACAGGAAAACAACAAAGCATTTAGAAAACACAACTAAACAAAGGGGAGGTCAGATGTATCAACGCTGTAGTCCGCTCACTTTCAATGTTCATATTTACATGAAAAAAAGGAATGAAATAATAACAATCAACAACAACAACAACAACAACAAACAGACGACAACGGACGCTAATAACAATAATAATCATTATAATAATTAAAACAAATAACATTTTTGTGTTCTTAGTTAATCATGGCAAGTCAATATGACTGATATACATGTATGCACCTCCTGTGTTGTCTACAGTCTACATCTCTCTTTGTAGCGTTAGCGCCTTAGCATTTAGCATCAAGTGAGGCAAGTGAGCCAGTCATGTTGGGTTACCGGGAGTTTCCAATGGCTCCCCGTGGCTCCCGGTTTAGTGCGGCGTGGTTTCCGGCGTCGAGGGGGTTCCTGGGGTGGCGGAGAGGGGTGTGGCAGCGGGCGGGGTTCCGGCTGGGCTGCCTCCTCCACTAGAGGGCGGAGTGGAGCTGATGGGAGCGGAGATCTCTGGACCCTGGCCCTGCTGCTGGGCTGTCTGGAGGGTCTGGGAGGTCTGGAGGGTCTGGGAGGTCTGGAGGGTCTGGGAGGTCTGGAGGGTCTGGGAGGTCTGGAGGGTCTGGGAGGCCTCGAGGGTCTGGCCACACACGTGGTGGTGTTTCTCCCAGTCCTTGTGCTGGCAGAAGGAGCCGCAGTAGCGCGCCGTGTTGCAGCCGCTGCAGGTCTCGCTCGCTTTCCGCCCGCAGTTCCAACAACTCTACACAGAGAGAGAGAGAGAGAGAGTGACAGAGAGAGAGAGAGAGAGAGAGAGAGAGAGAGAGAGAGAGAGAGAGAGAGAGAGAGAGAGAGAGAGAGAGAGAGAGAGAGAGAGAGAGAGAGAGAGAGAGAGAGAGAGAGAGAGAGAGAGAGAGAGAGAGTGACAGAGAGAGAGAGAGAGAGAGAGAGAGAGAGAGAGAGAGAGAGAGAGAGACAGAGACAGAGACAGAGACAGAGAGAAAAATCAGTAAGATTTGGGATTTGAATCATTTCAAATACTTTGTGTGCTTTGTAATAGGAAAACATAATTTAAATACCTTTTATCAAGAAAACTCAGATTTATCAGTATAGAAAAAAAAAATAGCATATTGCCCTTCACAGGAATTCACAGCGGGCAAATTAGTCTTAAATGAATGTGTATGAAGACTACAAAGGAAAACTGAGTGAAACAGAAAGTAACCTACAACAGAACTATTGTCCACGACCACATCCCACATAGTGAAACAGAACGTAACCTACAACAGAACTATTGTCCACGACCACATCCCATATAGTGAAACAGAACGTAACCTACAACAGAACTATTGTCCACGACCACATCCCACATAGTGAAACATAAGGTTAGATAGTTCAAACCAGACAGACACGGGGAGACATAAGCACTAAACAGCTACTGCACTATATGCTCTGGGAGGCTGAACACAATTAGAGTCAGATGTGAGCGGTGAGTTCTTGGTTTCCATCTGATTAAACGCTGCCTTTAGGACCCCTATAAAGTGATTAGTAAGTGAGCGCTCCCGCCACAACTTTCTCCTCGGCAAAATTGGTACCACCTTTTCAAACACACAGAGAGGCTAATCTGGGGGAAGAGAGCCAAAGACTCTTGTGTGGCCGTGTTGGAACTGATCTAGGCTATAACCTGTTTCCTGTTTCATGTCTCCTCTTTGAACTGATCTAGGCTAAATCCTGTTTCCTGTTTCATGAGTCTCGCCTCCAGAAGATCTTAATTTGCATTCGGAAGGATATTGGGCAAAGTCCCGTAAAACCACCCCTTATTTGGAGATATGAAATCTTCCAAAGATATTACCACTAATATGATAATCAGATCAGACAGGTATTTTTTCAAAATACCTTGATTTTTATTATAGATTTATAATTAGATAAATATATATTTCTGTGTCCTTTCCTTTCGGAAGGGTTATCCTCCTATCAGAGGGAGAATACCTTGAGATTATGAATACTATGTTTTACACTGTGGTATTGTGTAGATGAACTACAGTCTAGATGCTTTATAGAAAGAACATGATGACGCTCATAGCACTACGCTAGCGTTGGACACTTTATATGGAATCTGTAAGCCACAGTGTGTATGGAACCACTTAGTGGGGTCTGTCCGATCTGCAAGGTCCATCATTGTAAATAATATTTTATTTTTAAGTGACTTGCCTGGTTAAATAAACATAAACATTAATAATAAATCAATTATAAATACATTCTGGTACATACAAAAAAAAAAAAATATATTCTGGTATAATACATCAATAATAAATATATTCTGGTATAATACATCAATAATAAATATATTCTGTTATAATACATAAATAATAAATACATTCTGGTATAACAAATCGATAATAAATATATTCTACTACATAATAGATCCATAACAAATACATTCTGTTAAAATAAATAATAAATACATTCTGGTACATAATAAATACATAATAAATGCATTCTGGTATAATATATCAATAATAAATACATTCTGGTATAATAAAAAAAATATACATACATTCTGGTATAATACATCAATAATAAATACATTCTGGTATAATACATCAGTAATAAATACATTCTGGTATAATACATCAATAATAAATACATTCTGGTATAATACATCAGTAATAAATACATTCTGGTAGATAATAGATCAATAAAGTGGGTCCTACCTCACTGGAGTCCTCCTGCTGGTTGATGACAGTCAGTGCGTCCTCCGCTGCCTGTCTCTTGGCTTCTGCCACCGTATGTTCCATCTTGGACCGTTCCGAGCTGATCATCTCATGGGCCTTCCTCTCCGCCTCCGAAACCGCCTTCTGGAGCTCTGACATGGCCTGGCGCTTCACCTCATTCACAGCCTCTTCTGAAACACATTCAGAGAAATCATCAAGGACCCAGTCAGCACCCCCTAACCCTAACCCCTTAACCCTCAAATCAAATCAAATCAAATTGTATTTGTCACATGCGCCGAATACAACAGTGAAATGCTTACTTACAAGCCCTTAACCAACAATGCAGTTTTAAGAAAGAATACCTACAAAAAATAAGAAATAAAAGTAACAAATAATTAAAGAGCAGCAGGAAAATAACAGTAGGGAGGCTATATACAGGGGGTACCGGTACAGAGTCAATGGGAAATAACAGTAGGGAGGCTATATACAGGGGGGTACCAGTACAGAGTCAATGTGTAATAACAGTAGGGAGGCTATATACAGGGGGTACCGGTACAGAGTCAATGGGAAATAACAGTAGGGAGGCTATATACAGGGGGTACCGGTACAGAGTCAATGGGAAATAACAGTAGGGAGGCTATATACAGGGGGTACTGGTACAGAGTCAATGGGAAATAACAGTAGGGAGGCTATATACAGGGGGTACTGGTACAGAGTCAATGGGAAATAACAGTAGGGAGGCTATATACAGGGGGTACCGGTACAGAGTCAATGGGAAATAACAGTAGGGAGGCTATATACAGGGGGTACCGGTACAGAGTCAATGGGAAATAACAGTAGGGAGGCTATATACAGGGGGTACTGGTACAGAGTCAATGTGTAATAACAGTAGGGAGGCTATATACAGGGGGTACTGGTACAGAGTCAATGTACGGGGGCACCGGGTAGTCGAGGTAATTGAGGTAATATGTACATGTGGGTGGAGTTATTAAAGTGACTATGCGTAGATAATAAACAGAGTAGCAGCAGCGTAAAAGGGGGGCAATGCAAATATTCTGGGTAGCCATTTGCTTAGATTTTCAGGAATCTTATGGCTTGGGGGTAGAAGCTGTTTAGAAGCCTCTTGGACCTAGACTTGGCACTCCGGTACCGCTTGCCGTGCGGTAGCAGAGAGAACAGTCTATGACTAGAGTGGCTGGAGTCTTTGACAATTTTTAGGGCCTTCCTCTGACACCGCCTGGTATAGAGGTCCTGGATGGCAGGAAGCTTGGCCCCAGTGATGTACTGGGCCGTACGCACTACCCTCTGTAGTGCCTTGTGGTCGGAGGCCGAGCAGTTGCCATACAAGGCAGTGATGCAACCAGTCAGGATGCTCTCGATGGTGCAACTGTAGAACCTTTTGAGGATCTGAGGACCCATGCCAAATCTTTGCAGTCTCCTTAGTGGGAATAGGTTTTGTCGTGCCCTCTTCACGACTGTCTTGGTGTGCTTGGACCATGATAGTTTCTTGGTGATGTGGACACCAAGGAACTTGAAGCTCTCAACCTGTTCCACCATTGCCCTGACCCCCTAACCCTTCTGGAGCTCTGACATGGCCTGGCGCTTCACCTCATTCACAGCCTCTTCTGAAACCCAGCCAGAGATATCATCAAGGAAATTAATGAAATGAAATGATAATTGAAAATAATGGCCACTTCCTAAACTGTCTGACTTGGAAATCAAACTAACCCCAACCCTGGTATTATACTGAACACAAATAGAAACGCAGCATGTAACCATTTCAAAGATTTGACTGAGTTACAGTTCATATGAGGAAATCAGTCAATTGAAATACATTAATTAGGCCCTACTCTATGGATTTCACATGACTGAGAATACAGATATACATCTGTTGGTCACAGATACCTTTAATTAAATGTAGGGGCGTGGATCAGAACACCAGTCAGTATCTGGTGTGACTACCATTTGCCTCATGCAGCGTGACACATCTCCTTCGCATAATGTGAACTGTGACATTTTCAGCTTCCAGGAATTGTGTACAGATCCTTGCGACATGGGGCCGTGCATTTTATCATGCTGAAACATGAGGTGATGGCGGCGGATGAATGGCACGACAATGGGCCTCAGGATCGCGTCACGGTATCTCTGTGCATTCAAATTGCCATCGATAAAATGCAATTGTGTTCGTTGTCCATAGCTTATGTCTTCCCATACCATAACCCATCGCCAGAATAAATCATTTTTCTCCGGTATTTTCTCCGGTATTTCTGGAGTAGAGAGAATGATTAATTTCAGCTTTTATTTCTTTCATCACATTCCCAGTGGGTCAGAAGTTTACATACACTCAATTAGTATTTGGTAGAATTGCCTTTAAATTGTTTATCTTGGGTCAAATGTTTCGCGTAGCCTTCCACAAGCTTCCCACAATAAGTTGGGTGAATTCCTCCTGACAGAGCTGGTGTAACTGAGTCAGGTTTGTAGGCCTCCTTGCTCGCACACGCTTTTTCAGTTCTGCCCACACATTTTCTATAGGATTGGGGTCAGGCTTTGTGATGGCCACTCCAATACCTTGACTTTGTTGTCCTTAAGCCATTTTGCCACAACTTTGGATGTAAGCTTGGGGTCATTGTCCATTTGGAAGTCCCATTTGTGACCAAGCTTTAACTTCCTGACTGATGTCTTGAGATGTTGCTTCAATATATCCATATAATTTTCCTTCCTCATGATGCCATATATTTTGTGAAGTGTACCAGTCCCTCCTGCAGCAAAGCACCCCCACAGCATGATGCTGCCACCGCCGTGCTTCACGGTTGGGATGGTGTTCTTCGGCTTGCAAGCCATCCCCTTTTTCCTCCAAACATAACGATGGTCATTATGGCCAAACAGTTCTATTTTTGTTTCATCAGACCAGAGGACATTTCTCCAAAA
>NW_028159135.1:5000-27000 GCF_964263955.1 Coregonus lavaretus
GTGTAGATGAGGCTGGGCTTAGTCAGGTTATGCTAGAGGATGAGGAGAGTATAGTGGGGAAGGGTAAGCGACTAGGGGGGGGGTGGAGGAGGGTGTCAAGCGGAAGAGGAAAAAGGGGGAGAAGAAAGGAGGTGGGAGGGCAGAGGCTGGTGTGGTGAAAGGCACCAAGGAACCTTTGCCTGGTGCTGGGGGGGAGGCCCCGACTAGAGAGGAAGAGCAGGTGGTCAGGATGGGAGATGGAGATGAGGAGGAGGAAGGTGAGTCTGAGGAGGAAGACGATGAGGAGGATTTATTTTCAGACTCCTCCTCAATGGGTCCAGAGCTGACAGCCAGTCAGTCAGAGGGGTCAAAGTACACGGTGAGGGAACTGTCAAGGTGCTATGAAAAATGAGGGGCATGGTGTCCTCTCACCCAGGAAACGGTTTAGGTTGAGGAAGTGGGTCACAACCGTGCGTAAAAGGCTACCTTCAGACACTGTTTAGATGAACGTTTTCTTTCTGGCACTGGGGCTTTTTGAGCTTTGCTATTGGTCTCTTTTTTTTCTGGCTTTTCTCCCACTTCTTATGGAGACTCTTTGGGTAGGCTCGCTTAATATTAATGGCGCCAGAGATGCGGGAAAGAGGAGTGTGTTGGGTGAATATGTAAAACAAACAAAAAAGTACAGGTGTTGTTCCTGCAGGAGACGCATAGCGATGTGGTGAATGAAGGAGATTGGGGGCTCTGGTGGAAAGGGGCAAGTGTGCTGAGCCATGGGACAAATGTTAGTGCAGGGGTGGCAGTCCTTTTTGTACCAGGTCTGTCTGTAAAAATCTGCTCCTCAAAAGAGGTGTGTAGGGGTAGACTGCTTGTAGTAAAAGCAGAAATTAACATCCAGGGTTTTGTCTTTATAAATGTGTATGCGCCTAACACAGGGAGAGAGAGGGGTATTCTATTTGGGTGTCTTAGACAGGAACTCTCACAGATATCGCCTGAGGAGACGCTGGTGGTCAGCGGGGCCTGGAACTGTACGATGGATTTTACGAAAGACAGAAATGGGGAGGAGCCTTATTCAGGTTCAGTGGGGGTGTTAAGGGACATTATTTATCAGTTTGACCTAGTGGATGTTTGGAGAACTAGACATCCCAACACAAGACAGTATACATGGGTGAAGGTCTTTGGGGCTAGGGTGAGTGCAGCCTGGCTTGATCGATTGTACATGTCCAGGAATCAGAGCAATAGGCTGTTGGGCGCTACCATTCTCCCGGTGGGTTTTTCGGATCATCACATAACCATGGCTCGGCTGTCTATTTCACCAGGGCCTCGGCAGGCATCCTATTGGAAGTTTAATGTAAAGCTCTTACAAGGTGCCACTTTTTGCTCAGGTTTCCAGACTTTTTGGGAAAGGTGGGGGCAGCGAAGAGAGGAGTATTAGTCTCTGAGTCAATGGTGGGATGTGGGAAAAGTCCAAATTCGGCTTTTCTGCCAACTGTATACAGCTCTCTCATCCTCAGAGGCTAGGAGAGTATTGGGGGAACTCGAGCGTAGTATTAGTGAGATGGAGGTAGAGCTGGTGGGGCAAGGCAATGTAGGCCTCCAGGCTAATTTAGCTGAACTACGTGGGGACCTGGGCAGTTTTTTCCAGGTTAAAGCAAAGGGAGCACTTGTAAGAGCTAGGTTCTCCATGCTCAAGGACATGGATGCTCCCAGCTCCTTCTTCTTTGGTTTGGAAAGACAGAGCGGTGAAGCCAAGGGTATGCATTGTCTACGGCTTTCGGATGGGCAGGTGACCTCTGTGGTGGGGGAGATGCCTTATACAACTATACTGAGTTGTATAAGACAGAACTGTGTGATCCTATGTGTGCTCAGGTTTTGTTTGCCGAACTCCCTAAGCTCTCTAAGGTACAGAGGGATGAAATTGACATTCCCCTGTTGTCCCATGAACTGGCAGAGGCCGTAACCCAGATGTCCCCCGGCCGTGCACGGGGGTTGATGGACTCCCAGTGGAGTTTAATAAAAAATTCTGGGGAATAATTGGACTGGACTTCTTTTGCGTGTTGCGTGAGTGCGTGGGGGTAGGAGAGTTGCCGATGAGCTGCCGGCGGGCGGCTCTGACTCTCCTGCCCAAAAAGGGGGACTTGTGTGAACTTAAGAACTGGAGGCCTGTGGCATTGCTCTGTGCGGACTACAAGATATTTGCCAAGGTCCTCGCTAACAGACTGAAGTCCCATCTGGACTCTATAGTACACAAGGATATATTGTGTACCAGGACGCTCAATCACGGACAACTTGTTCTTAATCAGGGACGTGTTGGACTTGTCGAGAGGTTCTAATGTGAGCTTTGGTCTGGTCTCTTTAGATCAAGAGAAGGCTTTTGATAGAGTGGACCATTTGTATCTGTTTAATGTGATGTCTGTGTTTGGGTTTGGGGAAAGGTATGTGAAGATGTTGTATGCTGGGGCATCATGTATGGTTAAGGTGGGAGGGGGGCTCAGTAGGCCAGTCTGGGTGAGGCGGGGCGTTAGACAAGGATGCCCTCTATCAGGGCAATTATATACACTAGCCATTGAGCCTTTTTTGGGCCTGCTACGCAGGAGACCGCAGGGAGTGTGCTGGACAGGCATAGCAGTGTCAGTGTATGCAGATGACGTTTCTGTAATGGTCAGGATATGCAGGCACTAGAGACTAGTCTGAAGGTGTACGAGGGAGCTTCGTCAGCTAAGGTAAACTGGGGCAAGAGCAAAGCTCTGTTATGTGGTGCATGGGGGGATAGGGCCCCTCCTCTGCTTCCAGGGGGTTTGCAGTGGGGTTGTGAAGGGCTTAACATTTTGGGGGTGTACCTGGGCTCGGAGAGGTGGGTCAGGAGGAACTGGGAGGGGCTGTCACAGGCAGTGGTGTCAAGACTGGCCAGGTGGAGGTGGCTCCTGTCCCAAGTGTCATATAGAGGGAGGGTGCTGATAATCAACAACCTGGTGGCATCTTCCCTGTGGCATAAACTGGCTGTCCTCAACCCCCCGCCGGTCTGCTCGCAGACCTGCAATACAAGCTGGTGGATTTTTTCTGGTCGGGCCATCACTGGCTGAAGGCGGCAGTGTTGTAAATGAAGGAGGTCAGGGCCTGGTGGAACTGGAGAGCGGGGTGGCGAGACTGCTCTACCATACTGATGTCGGATGGAGGGAGCCAGCATGCACGCTGCTGAGGAGAGCTGGCGGATTAGGGTTGGACCGGCAGCTATTCCTCATGAGGCTGGAGGGGCTGAGAACAGCAGGTCTCTGATTTTTACTCTGCGGTGCTGAGGGCCTGGCAGCTACTAAGGCCCACACGAGAAGGGGGTGTGGAGCCTGGGCTGTGGGTGTGGGAGGAGCCTATCTTCCACAACCCAGCCATCCTTTTGAGATCGGTTCAGTCGGCCACCCTGAAGAGGCGACTGATGACAGCGGGATTACTAAGGCTGGGTGACCTGCGCCTGCTGGGAGAGGAGGGGTGGAAAACCCCAGAAGTCCTAGCACAACAAACAGGACTAACATTACATTTTACATTTACATTTTTGTAATTTATTAGACGCTCTTATCCAGAGCGACTTACAGTTAGTGAGTGCATACATTTTTCATACTAAAACATCTCTTAGGCTGCTGGAGAGATTCCTGGGGAAGTCCAGGAGGTACTGTCTGAGCCGGTAAAGGGGGTGTTCGAGCGGCCAAAGGGGGAGGGGCCACCAATGTTTCCACCACTGCATGTGAAGGCAGAGACTGGGGACTGGCAAGGGGGTCTGGAGGACTTGTTAGATTTTAACACTCCGAGCCTGGGGGAGTTTGAAGGGGTAGGAGGTAAAGCCTTCTACAACCTCTGCGTTAAGGTAAGGAACATCAGGAGCCTAACAGGAGTGAAAGCAGATCCGTGGCAGGGGGTATGTGGGGCAGAGAGTATGGTGGGTTTTAGATGGAGGGGGCTCTACAAACTTCCAGTACCAAAGAGGTCAGGGGACCTCCAGTGGAGGGTTTTACATGGAGCCCTGGCCACTAACAGCTGGTTGGCACGGGTTGAACCGGGAGTCGGACAGGGGTGTCCTTTCTGTGTCATGAGTGAAACTGTGATTCATGTGTTTTCTGTGTGCGCCAGGTTAATGCCTTTAATGTCTCTGTTGGAATGTCTGTGTGAGAGGTTGGGGGTGGAGTTTACTGTCGGGATGTTTATAATGGGGTACAGGTATTCAAATAAGGAAAAGGCTAAATGTGTGTTGTTGAATTTTCTGTTTGCTCAGGCAAAGTTAGCTATTTGGATAACAAGGAGGAACAGGGTCAAAGGTGGAGGGATAACAGACCCTTTACTATTATTTAATGGGATGCTCTCTGCGCGCCTTAGGGTGGGATTTGAGTTCTATAAAATGATAAAAAGTGTGGAGATGTTTCAAGAGATATGGTGTGTTGGGGGGGCTGTCTGTATAGCTGGAAGATGGTCTGGATATACGGTTGTAGAAGTGGTGAGGTTTGGGTTATTGTGATGTGTGTTGTTGTTTTTGTATCATGGGGTATAGGGAAAGGTGAGTATGCAGTGGGGGGGGGGGGGGGGTTTAATGAAATGAGGATGTACCATTAAAGAAAGACAAAAAGTCAAGTCTCTCTCTCTCTCTCTCTCTCCTCTCTCTCTCTCTCTCTCTCTTTCCTCTCTCTCTCTCTCTCTCTCTCTCTCCTCTCTCTCTCTCTCTCTCTCTCTCCTCTCTCTCTCTCTCTCTCTCTCTCTCTCTCTCATCTCTCTCTCTCTCTCTCTCTCTCTCTCTCTCTTTCTCATTCTCTTTCAATCACACACAAATACACCTGTACCTGTATACACACTCACTGACAAGCACACACTTTGACTGCAGACAAAGTAGCCAGTGTAGTAGTAGAGTGTTAACGTGTCAGGGAGTGGGAGGAGTAATAGAGGGTGTTTTGGGGTTAGATCGCTAGGTAGGGCTCTATTGGAAACTGGAAAATTAATAGTTGAGACGTCTCAGAAGTTGAAAAACACATTCATCATCTTCATTCCCCCAGAAAAGTCAGCGTAACGCATGCCAGAGAGATGCCAGGCCCGCATGCTACCATTTGCCAAATGGCAAACTTTTACGCCCGGCTGTCAATGTGGCCGTATCCCGTGACTATGGCGGCGCCGAAGCCGAACAGAGAGGAAATGTTCATGAATTTTTTTTCTGGGGGAATTTGCAGAATATAAATGAGAGGTTCCAAGTAAGTGAAAAGGTTTTTAATGATTATTTTTCTTAGCCTTCCTTCCAACGGACCCCAGTCCCACATTTGGCTCGGAAGCTTGGACGTACCAAATCGTATTTCTTCTGGCTTTAAATTTTTTTTATTACTCCAATGTTTTTTGGGTGCACAGAGATGTTCCTGAACGTTCCCTGAGCGTTCCAAAGGGAGCCTGGCGGTGTCTGTCTGTCTGTCCATAACGAGACAGTGATTTACAGACTCCCTTGTTTCTCCATAGCTCCTAAACAAGGTTTATCACACCGAGTTGCAAAATCCATGGCAACCTAAAGCAGATTGGCAGATACACAAACTATTTTTTATTTGTGTTACATTATACCAGTTAGTCAAAGTCTGTACATATGTCCCTAGAATGAGTTAAACCATTTCTGGAGTTGACTAAGGTCAGATGCATCTGAGATTAGGCAAGACACTGAACACAATACCTCAGGGTTCCCCAACTGGAGGCCCGCGGGCAGAATTTGTCCCGCGGGTGGTTTTATTTGGCCCTACAAGTGTTCTGAGCAGACAAAATATTATTATTATTTATTTATTTTCATTGTTGGACATATGACAGTAAAAACACCAGGAAATCAGCTCCAAGTGATTTTAATTTAGCAAATCTGTTGCCAAGTATTCCCACGCATAATAGACGTGATCGTATACAAATGTAAGCAAGGTTGGAAATTATTGTTTTAGTCATATCTGTTTGGGCTTCTTGCAAATTACTTCTCTACAAATTATTTATAATTATGTTCCGCCCCCCGACCATCCACGCATGAAAAAATAGGCCGTGGCTGAATCTAGTTGATGATCCCTGCAATACCTGTTCTAACTGGAATTAAAACACACACACCACACACACACACACACACACACACACACACACTCACACACACACACAGGTCTTCTGTCATGTCACAAGTAAACCCTTTTTCTGTGTGTTGTCATTCCTGCTGTGCTAGAACACTGGAGAAGCCCTCTCTCTCCCCACAAACAGATCTCTACTGTACAGTATCATCAATGCTGTGTTCTCACAGAATCTCACAGAACTGCCTTCATTTTGTGCCCATAACCTTTTCCTTTCCAGCCATGCGAGGAGCAACGCAATCCACTACGAAAGAAGAGGAAAACCTCTGAAAGAATGAAAGAAAGAGAGAAACCCTGTTCTCCTTCTCCCTCTGTCCCGTGTCTTTTTCTCTATGGCGAGAGGAAACGCCCTTCTGTGTCTGTGGTCTGAGTGTCCCAACTGCTCTGTCACTGGGCCCACCTTTGACCCACCTTTTGTGGAGCGCTGTCTCTAGTGCTCCTCCTCTTCCTCCTTCTCCTCCTCCTCCTCCTCTTCCTACCTACCTCCTCCTCCTGCTTTCTGGTGATAGTTACTGATTGCCTGTCTTGTCTGAGCATCCATGTTCAAATTCAATTCACTAAGGGTTAAAAATCCTTACCTCAAAGGAATTAAGATTATAAAAGGGAATTAAATTAAAGTTTATTAAAGACTCTTGGGGGGAACTAATATACAATGATACAGGATTAGAGCGAACATCTCAGTTGCAGCCTGATCTAACATTACATAGAGCTACCCACCCAAACCCAAAACAAACATCGCTCCAAACACCCCCCCCCCCCCCCTCCAACCTGCAATATGCCCCCCTCCCCCTAACAGTACAGTACAATGGCCTCAACAAGCAAACAAAATCCTGTTACTGTGGCAACCCCCAAAACCCATGTTACCCCTCACCCCCACCCATCAGCACCTCCTCCCTCATCCACCTGTAGAGTCAGGGACCAGTACCCCTGCCTGTTTCTCAATAACACCTCTGCCTCCGCCATGCCGTCATCCCAGCCAGCCGCATGCATTCTCAATCTGACACACTCTCCATGTCTGCCAGCCCGTCCGTCTGTACGTCCGTCTGTCCTCACCATACCTATACCTCTGTCACTAATCTACACAACCCTTCTGCCTGTCTGCGTTTCTGTCTGTCTGGCTGCATGGGAGATCCTACTGTTCTGCATTTTCCGTTTGATTTCCTTTTTGTTCTTGCTATTGTAATTTTTTTATTTAATTTTTCCCCTTCCTTGAATTGCAGTTACATTAATAGCAACCAACTCTTGTCCTCCTGTTTTCTTACAGTGCATCGTTACTGTTCTCCTCTTAGCTGTAGTGTACTCTTATGGATTCATTCCTCCCTCCCTTCAGTGATTATGTCCTGTGTAAGTTCTGCTCTCTCTCTAAACAACCCCTCAGAAGGCCTTCTCTAAAGGGACCTTAGAACTGCTGGTTCCTTTAGGAGTGTCCTGGAGTCCTCTCTTCTCCTCCTCCTCCTCACCCTTTCTTACACACCCACCCACTCACATACACCCACTTTCACACGCTCATACACACGTGCACACACACCCTCACACTCAAGCATGCACACACTCACAAGCACTCACATCCATACACCAGCACATAATTGCACAGTCACCCATACACACACACACGCACAAACACACACACACACATACATGCACATACGCACACACACACCTAACGTTAGTTGAGAGCCAGAAAGCCTCCATTCATTTGTGAACACTGCTTCAGAGAGTCCTTCACTTTGTCTACCAAACCTTCCCAAACTAACCGCCTGAGAAAGACCAGTAACGGGCCAAGCCAGGGGTGACCAGGGGGGGCTTTAGTTACCCTTTCCTCCCTCCTCACCCAAAATCCCCCTCCATAGGACTTTGTACATCAAAGACAGTCCTAGTTCCATTGTACTGAGTGGCAGTGCCCTGGCCTGCCCCCCCATTCAGTGCTTCAGAGAGAGATGCTCATTCAGAGCCTAATGACTCTGATGTCCCAGTGAAAGACTCCCTCTCTTCCCAAGGCCCAGTAGCGCTCCTCACCACCCCTGCCCATCCATTCTAACACAGCGTTTGCTGATGCATAGCTGCGTTTGCTCAGCTGCATATCTGCATGTTCATCTTAACCGTAACCCCATCCCCAACCTTTCCCCTCTCCCTTCTCACCCCTCCCTCCATCCGCCCACCGCCCGGCTTGGGAACATGGTTTCCAGCGTTGACTGTTAAAGCCAGTTGTGATGTGTTCCATAGACAAACAGGCAACCAGCGCTGCCCCCAGACTACCTCCTTCTCCTCTCCTCTATGCATGCCCTCTCCATCCCTCCACTAGTCCCCAACCCCATTTATTGATGTGTGTTCCTCCTCTCTTCTTCTTCTCTTTTTCTCTCTCTCTTCCCTTTCTTTCTTTCTTTCTTTCTTTCATTTTGTCATTCTGAAGTCCTTGGACTCTCTCCCTCCCTCAGTAGTGTCTGTCTGATCTGGTGGCTTGTATAGCCTCTTGTCTTTACCCTTTCTCGTCACCCTTTCCCCCTCTTCTGTTGTCACCCCCCCCTGCTTCTTACCCACACTCATGCAGCTTGTCTTGGACATGTTTGCTCATCCTTCCCTCTACTCCTCCTCCCTTTCCTCCTCCCCCTCTTCCTCCTTTTTGGATGTGAGGGAATCATTGCTGAGAGTGTGTGGCCATTTGATATGGAAGACAGAAACAGCAACGGCTACAACATCAACGTCAACAAACTCCCCCACACATCCCTAAATTATCTTTTTATTTGAACTTCAATTTTTTCCAATTGTCCCCTACCCCCACCCTTACCCTCATCCTGCTTCTTTTTTAAGCTAAAAGACTGATTCTGATTGAAACTTACTTCATTTTGTTTGCTATCTGGGACTTTTGGATTTGTTTTTGGGATTAACACTCTAACAGGGATTTGGCGCTTTTTCATGGCTTCTTGCTTCTTGGCTTTGGTTTTGCTCAAACGCCAAGAGGGGCTGACTTGACTTGACGTCTCGGGCGGCAGCAGGCGGTGGACATTGGGCTTCTAATTAACCTTACTGCTCACTGTTTGTCCCCTTGTCACTTGTGTTTTAGAGAGAGATGAGGCTGCAATTGAGAGCTCTGAGTTCAATGCCACGTCAGTAGCTGATGTGGACAAGCGGGTGAAACGGCGGCTACTTATGGGTAACTCTTTTCTTCCTCTTTCTATGTGTTGCCATGGCGCTTGTGCTTGTATCCCCCCTTTACTCTCTCTCTCTCTTTTTCTTTTTTCTTTTATTTTTTAATGAAAGTCCTTGGTACCCTCTATGTCCACCCTCAAGGTCCAAGTCTGTTGGTAAACTTCTCCAACCCTGCTCCCACCTCTCCCCATCTCCCATCTCGGCAGAAGATCCATGTTCTCTAGAGTTCCCACAGTAACTAACAGTTACTCCTGTAGGCAGCTACTCATCACTCCAAAGATTAGACTGACATGGTCGGGCACCACTCCTCAAGTACTACAGAGTCTTTGGACATAAAGGAAAGTTTATGGTCAACGAAAAAGGTATTGAAGAACTTGGGACTTGACCATTGTTACATGGTTTCATGTTCACTATTAAGGCGAAAAGGTTCCTGTAATATTTTAAACACCCTCAGTTCTTCCTTCCCCCTCCCCATGATGATACTCATGGCTTGGAGGGAACAGTACACGAGGAGCCGTTCCAGATCCATCCCATTATCTTTGGCGTTGTCATGGAGAACATCTCAGCTAGTATCTTTGAAGAGTCTCTATCTGCAGAGTCTCTTTGCCTATAATCAAATCAAATTGTATTTGTCACATACACGTGTTTAGCAGAAATGGATGACATTCAATCAAATCCACCATCTGGAAGACAAATCATCAATCTTATGTTGTGAGAATGTACTTTTGGATTCATTTATTCAATAAACTCTACTGCAGTGCTTGCCTTGCCTACTTCCAGATAGCGGTTTTGATTGAATAGACACCTAAGTCTTTAATATTGGTTACCTATAACTTCCCATCCCTCCTGTAGCATAATTTCCGTCTCATTCCCCTTGGCCAGTTATATGTTCTAGCATGACCCTTGCAGTACCAACATATCTGGAACCTTACTACTCAAGGGATGTCTTTCAGAGGGCCCTTAACCATTTATTATTACTATGTGCCCATCGCCATCTTCTCATTTCAGACTGCCACCCTACACTGTCGATGAGAGACAGGCTCCAGATACTGTATCTACACTGTAGGTTCATCAATGGATTCATCAATGGATGACTCAGTCAATTAGTATAAAACAAATTAAATGAATACACAAATGAATAAAAGCATGAATAGTTAACCCTTTCCCGACTCAGTGGAGGAAGATACATCCATTCAACAGTAGTGACTGACTGTTGAACGAAAATCAATCCCCAGAGTTGGTGAGAAATGACAAACAACATGGATCTCAGACAACGTATGCCAATAAACTCCTAGATAACACCATTCTGTACATAGTCTGTCCCTGTGTTCCTTCCTTTTCCCTCTTTCAGACCTCGAACCCCTGTCCTGTAAAGTTCTACCTGACTGTTTAAGTGTGGTTTCAATATTTCTCCCTTTCATGGAAATATCTCAACTAATATGGACTAACCACTAAACCAGACTAAACGGGTGAACCCCCACTAATATCTAACTAATACTGCATTTCCTGAGCCTTTGGAGCCTCGGAGCAGCATTTCCCTCTTGGTTTCTTATGGATCTGTTTCCTTTATTTTATTATTTTGTTTTCAACATGGAGACCTAAGTCAGTCAGTCATGCAGACATCCTGAGCTTGTATGTGCTGTTACTGTGATTTATTGGTGCCTGTAGGTTTCTCCCATACAAAGGCAGATCTTACTTCAACAGGTGATGACTTTGGCCAGTAAATGGGTGGGAGGGGTCATTGGTTAAGGGTAGGGTGGGGTGGGGGTTGAGGTTGGGGGTTGATTGTTGGTAACAAAACTCCACCTATCTCCTCTAATTGTTAACTTTTCCATCCTTCTCATCTTTCCTCAGTTTAAGAATTTCCCCCTGCCTGACTCAGTCCTGTTGTTTTCATATCTGATGATGTCACCGTTGATGCTCCTCCCCTTCATTCCAACACTGTATCCTCCATTATTTCTATAACCCCCATCTCACATTTGATATCTCTGTCTCACCATGATTTATGTTTTTAGCCCGCTCTATATGACCTGTGTTATTGAGATGTTTTTATCCTAACTTTTTTATTTGCAGGTTTTTTTTTAATACTCTACAGGTCTGATTAGTCTGATTACCATTGTCATCTCAGAAATCTCATTTTCACTAGATTCGTCTCACTTGATTATTTCCAGGCAGGTCGTTAGTCCAAATTATAATTGAAACCAATAGAAGGCAAATTATTTTAAGCAGGGGAGAATAGATCTACTGTAGGTATTACTATAGTATAGGAGGAGACTATGGAAGTCTTTAGAACAGCCCTGAACTGGCCTGGTCTGTCCGGCAACAGCATGTTAGATTTGACACTGTGCTCCATTCGTCTGCCTGCTTTGACACACAGCGTTCCTGACTCTCTCTCTCTCTGTACGTCTGCTGCTGCTGTAGGCCTTGGCCCATAGCACTGGAGCCCAGATTGATCAAGACAGATTAAACTGGAACCTGGGCTATAATGAAAAATAGATGGAGAAAAAGCCTGATCGAGAGAGCGAGAGGAATGAGTGAAGAAAGTGAAAGTTCCAGCACAGAAAAAGCCAGGGCATTTCAAAGTTCTACTAATTTAGGAATTAAAAAATGTCAATTAAACCAGCATGAGAGAGAGAGAGAGAGAGAGAGAGAGAGAGAGAGAGAGAGAGAGAGAGAGAGAGAGAGAGAGAGAGAGAGAGAGAGAGAGAGAGAGAGAGAGAGAGAGAGAGAGAGAGAGAGAGAGAGAGAGAGAGAGAGAGAGAGAGAGAGAGAGAGAGAGAGAGAGAGAGAGAGAGAGACTATAGCTACACTGACCTCGGCTGCTGAAGAGTCCAAATAAACCACTCACCTAGGACAGATGGGCTGAGCTTGGCATGTGTGTGTGTGGATAGCGTGATTGCAGGACCAGGGCAGCGCTGACAGCTGGTTTAGGTACCCATGACACAGTGAAGGGGGATCCTGTTAGCTAGGCCCTGCTGAAAGACGATCGTGCCCCTACAGCTCAGTCAGTATCCGTGTGGAGGGTTGATGGGACTTGGCATGATGCTTAATAAAGCACAACCACTTCTCTTTTCTCATGACTCCATCTTAATCAATAGAACATGTGTCCTCTCTGAGAGAAGATGTGTGTCTTACTGAGAGAGAGAAGGGAAGGGCCTGCATGGAGATATGACTGGTCAGCATGTCTGTGTGTGTGAGGAGTATGAGGGACGTGTGTGTGTGTGTACACCCACTGTCTATCTCTCCACTCCTGACGTCAGCAGAGCAGAGCAGGTCAGTCAGTCTGCCCAGAGCATGTGTGAGCATGGCAGGTATCTTAGAGATGGATGAGAGGAGAGAGAGAGAGAGACAGTGAGATGGAGGGGTGTGATGTCAGGGGTGTCACTGTTGATTTGTACTGGCTCTCAGCCAACACACAACTGGCCCTGCTGCCGCTGCTCACACAAACAAGACAGACAAGTAATCTTAATCTGTCACCATGGAGATGAGAGCTGGTTCCCTTGAATGGATACATCCAACCACCAATCTCCCCCAGTATGTCTCCACCAGAAACTCCCCCAAACCCCCACTCCCTTTTCCAAAAAAGAGGTGTTACCCTGTCCCTCTTCCTCTTGTCAGCTTCAGCACGTTGACTAGAGCCAATAAGATTGAGACACAGGGAAGCAGAATGGATGGCTGTGAATAGAAGAGTGTTAGCCTTTGTAGAAAAGTTGTAATGCTGGATCAGGGTCATTTTTTTTTTTTCGTGATAGAGGCGGACAGAGAGACGTCAGACAGTCATTGACTAGGGAGGATGGTTATAAATATTGTCCTTACAGTCATAGCATACAGTGTGCATGAGACAGAAACATGCAGGGGTAGGAGAGGGGAGGAAGTGGGAAGGGGGTTCACAGGGGCTGTTCGGGGGTAGGTTGAGCATGTCCAGTACATCAATCACAGTGTGTTTGGGCGGGCGGCGGGTCTGTGTTCCTGTGTGCAGCCTTGCCCTGGGGGTGGGCGGGCCTGGCTCGTCAGAGCAGGAGAGGGGCTCTGAGCAGGACTCACGCTGAGCTAATGATAGGGCCCATTGCTTTCAGTAGTATAAATCACTCTGACCCATTAACAGCCCCATACACACACAACAACGCACATACTCATGCACACACACGCACACACACACACACACACCTGAGTGGAACGTTTGCAGGGGTCTGCTGCCGTACCCTACAGCACCCATCAGACAAGCTACACTATATATACAAAAGTATGTGGACACCCCCCTTCAAATTAGTGGATTTGGCTATTTCAGCCACACCCGTTGCTGACAGGTGTATAAAATCGAGCACACAGCCATGCAATCTCCATAGCCTAACATTGGCAGTAGAATGGCTTTACTGAAGAGCTCAGTGACTTTCAACGTGGCACCATCATAGAATGCCACCTTTCCAACAAGTCAGTTCGTCAAATTTCTGCCCTGCTAGAGCTGCTGTAATTGGTGTTATTGTGAAGTGTAAACGTCTAGGAGCAACAACGGCTCAGCCGCGAAGTGGTAGGCCACACAAGCTCACAGAAAGGGACCGCAGAGTGCTGAAGTGCGTACAAATTGTCTGTCCTCGGTTGCAACACTCACTACAGAGTTCCAAACTGCCTCTGGAAGCAATGCCAGCACAATAACTGTTAGTCGGGAGCTTCATGAAATAGGTTTCCATGGCCGAGCAGCCGCACACAAGCCTAAGATCACCATGCGCAATGGAGTGGCTGGAGTGGTATAAAGCTAGCCGCCATGGACTCTGGAGCAGTGGAAACGCATTCTCTGGAGTGAAGATTCACACTGCACCATCTGGCAGTCCTGTTTCAGCATGACAATGCCCCCGTGCACAAAGCGAGGTCCATACAGAAATGGTTTGTCGAAATCGGTGTGGAAGAACTTGACTGGCCTGCACAGAGCCCTGACCTCAACCCCATCAAACATCTTTGGAATAATTTGGAATGCCAACTGCGAGCCAGGCCTAATCGCCCAACATCAGTGCCCAACCTCACTAATGCTCTTGTGGCTGAACGGAAGCAAGTCCCCGCAGCAATGTTCCAACATCTAGTTGAAAGCCTTCCCAGGACAGTGTTATAGCAGCAAAGGGGGGACCAACTCCATATTAATGACCATGATTTTGGAATGAGATGTTCGACGAGCAGGTGTCCACATACTTTTGGTCATCTAGTGTACCAGGGAGATAAAGTATCTCACCTTCCCCTATTCCCTCTGTGTTTTCCTTTTCTAGGAATTAGGTTCAGTATCCCAAAAAGTGATCTGCATATCTATGAAACACACCAGTAGCCTCATTTAAAGTAGAGCCATTTTGGCACTGACAGCTTCTCTGTGGTGGTAGAAACTGGCGACCATGCTGGCTCTCACAGCACCCACCTGCAATTTGCTTTTGCTGCAAACAGACGGCCATGTTGGATCAGTCCACTGATGAGATGCCGTCAGTCCGTGACACTGCACTCATTGACAGTATTATGCTAATGCTGTGACCTCTAGAGCCGGACATGTTAGCTAGCCAGTCTGAAAGTGTTTATCCTCTTCCCTCCTCCCTTAAGGCAAGCACAGAACCTCTTTGCATTTAATGAGCTGGGAATAGGTGCCAGAGAGACAAGTGCACCATCTCTCATTTGCATACATGTCCATGTCCAAATAGCCAGAGCCATTTCAGCGTCTTCTGTCACCTTTAAAGGGATAGTTTGGGATTTTGGCTGAACTCGTGGATACCATTTTAATGTCTCTGTGTCCAGTATGAAGAAAGTTAGAGGTAGTTTCGCGAGCCAATGCTAACTAGCATTATCATTAGCTGTACCCAAAGACTTCCAGTCTTTGTGCTAAGCTAGTTAGCATTGCTCTCGAAACTACCTCTAACTTCCTTCATACAGGACGCAGAGACATAAAAATGGTATCCACGAGTTTGGGGAAGTAGATAAAGGCTTCGTTGTCAAAATCCCAAACTATCCCTTTAACTAAGCACATTCAACTGAGTCTTTTCCAGGAAATATCAGAAGCCTGCCAGACCCAAATAGTTAATCTGAAACTTTTCTTTATTAAATGTAGTAGCCTATTATTGATCCACTTTCTAATAACAGTGTACAGTTTCACCGTCCTCAGCAGTATCTGACGCCCATTGGGGATTAGTGAGCTCAGCTTTCCTAAAGCAACAGTGGGCTGCGCAGGTAAAGTGGAGATGCCATAAGGTGCTGTTTGTTTTGGGGTTAGCTCAGGCAATATATTCACAAGTCAGAGCAAACCTTATCTTGGCCACATACAATTACATTTTTTCCTGGAGTCAAAATATACACATTCAGTCCTACGTACTACTATTTGATCCCGCCACTAACTATATTTTAGATTCTCATGTTTTCTCTACTTAACGTTCAGTATCGTTTTTAACTAAATGTTTTCTTGTCATTTTTGGAAACAGGGCATACTTGTCTTAACTAGGCTACTGGCTATCAGCACATGTTGCCCATGAATCTCTTGTTTATATTTTGTAGAAATCTGTCTTTAATATTGGTCTACTAGGTGTTCCAATCAATTATGTTCAACAGAGAATCCGGAGTATGAGTTTATAATCGGTCTATGACCTGTCTATAACCTGTTTATGAACAGTCTATGACATTTCAACTGTGTACCGTCTCAAACCTGTCACTGGTCTGATGGATAACTAGAATGTCTTGACACGTGTTTAGTATTGTGGAAATTAAGTCTGAATGGGTATGATGAAAAAGCTATATACCCTGAAGACATGACATCACCCTGTTGTGTATTTCTCCATTGTATGTAGCCTCTTCTCAACCCACCCATCATATCTTCAGTGTCAACTGTTTCTCTCTTTTGGTCTTTTTGAATAGACCATTCTGCTCTTTAGATATGCGTACCAGTCAGTAGGTTAACACCCCTCCCCTACCCCCGCCCCTCCTCTCTTTTCTCCCACTGTATATTTTTGTTTTACCAAGAAACCTGTGCGGTGAACAATGGCGGCTGTGACCGGACGTGTAAGGACACGGCTACAGGGGTACGCTGCAGCTGCCCCGTGGGATTCACCCTGCAGCCAGACGGCAAGACCTGCAAAGGTCAGTGTATAGGTGTGTGTGTGTCCGTGTGTCTGTGTGTCTGTCACGGAATCAGCAGAGGCTGCTCCTCCTCCCTGCTCGGGCAGGCTTCGGAGTTTGTCGTCCCCGGAGTACTAGCTGCCACCGATCTATGTTTCGGTGTTTGACTTGTTGTGTCCTGATTGTGTACACCTGTTCCCCATTATGTTGAATTGTATTCCCTATTTAACCCTCTGTCGTGCATTGTGTGTTGTGTGTTATTGTTTGCGTCATCGGCAGTGTTCGTGTGCGGGTTGTTTGCTTCCTCCGATGTTTGGAGATTGTTTTTTCACTGGTTACTTTCGATTAAAATACGGTTTCCAGTAAGCTCTGTGTCCTGCGTGTGACTTCGCCTACTGCATTTCACTGTCGCCTTCTGACAGTGTCCGTGTGTGCCCCTACTGTCCTCTACTGCTCTCCTCTACCTCTTCTTTCCTTCCTCCTCCCTCTCCATGTGACGAGGGACTTTTACTCATGCCTTGATAGCACCCAACCCTTTAGTGTGCTCGTTTCATCTTGAGAACACACTGCTAGTGTTATTAAGAATGGAGACACATTCCGTATCAGGATTCGACCATATTTAGCCATTGTAACGCAATATGGGCAAAGGTGTGTGGTATTGAACGGTATTGAGTTGAGAGGATCCTTTGCGGAGGTGGTCCAGGGGTCCGGTATCTGTGGCTGGTATGAGTGGTATTTGAGTGATCTTGGGCCAAGACCAACCAACCCTGCGGCACCAAGTTCACTTCCCCTCCTCGAGTGGAGGAGAGAGAGGCTCCGGTCTCCGGCGTGGTCACTGGCAGTGCTGCTGTTGTTGTTGTTGATGTTACCGCTAAGCATTTCCACTTCCGAAATTCTGCCTGTGACGTCAAAGACAGTGGCCCAGGCCCGACCGGGCTGCCACACAGACACAGTGGAAGTTATTATTTTAGCAGATAGTCGATTGAGGCTTGTCCAAACAAACAGGGCTGAAGATGGTTCTGACTCCAGGGTTACCCTAAGGGAAAACACAGTGGTTCATGTGCAGTGGTACAGTGAGGGAAAAAAGTATTTGATCCCCTGCTGATTTTGTAAGTTTGCCCACTGACAAAGACATGATCAGTCTATCATTTTAATGGTAGGTTTATTTGAACAGTGAGAGACAGAATAACAACAAAATAATCCAGAAAAATGCATGTCAAAAAAGTTATATTGATTTGCATTTTAATGAGGGAAATAAGTATTTGACCCCTCTGCAAAACATGACTTAGTACTTGGTGGCAAAACCCTTGTTGGCAATCACAGAGGTCAGACATTTCTTGTAGTTGGCCACCAGGTTTGCACACATCTCGGGAGGGATTTTGTTCCACTCCTCTTTGCAGATCTTCTCCAAGTCATTAAGGTTTCGAGGCTGACGTTTGGCAACTCGAACCTTCAGCTCCCTCCACAGATGTTCTATGGGATTAAGGTCTGGAGACTGGCTAGGCCACTCCAGGACCTTAATGTGCTTCTTCTTGAGCCACTCCTTTGTTGCCTTGGCCGTGTGTTTTGGGTCATTGTCATGCTGGAATACCCACCCACGACCCATTTTCAATGCCCTGGCTGAGGGAAGGAGGTTCTCACCCAAGATTTGATGGTACATGGCCCCGTCCATTGTCCCTTTGATGCGGTGAAGTTGTCCTGTCCCCTTAGCAGAAAAACACCCCCAAAGCATAATGTTTCCACCTCCATGTTTGACGGTGAGGATGGTGTTCTTGGGGTCATAGGCAGCATTCCTCCTCCTCCAAACACGGCGAGTTGAGTTGATGCCAAAGAGCTCCATTTTGGTCTCATCTGACCACAACACTTTCACCCAGTTCTCCTCTGAATCATTCAGATGTTCATTGGAAAACTTCAGACGGCATGTATATGTGCTTTCTTGAGCAGGGGGACCTTGCGGGCGCTGCAGGATTTCAGTCCTTCACGGCGTAGTGTGTTACCAATTGTTTTCTTGGTGACTATGGTCCCAGCTGCCTTGAGATCATTGACAAGATCCTCCCGTGTAGTTCTGGGCTGATTCCTCACCGTTCTCGTGATCATTGCAACTCCACGAGTTGAGATCTTGCATGGAGCCCCAGGCCGAGGGAGATTGACAGTTCTTTTGTGTTTCTTCCATTTGTGAATAATCGCACCAACTGTTGTCACCTTCTCACCAAGCTGCTTGGCGATGGTCTTGTAGCCCATTCCAGCCTTGTGTAGGTCTACAATCTTGTCCCTGACATCCTTGGAGAGCTCTTTGGTCTTGGCCATGGTGGAGAGTTTGGAATCTGATTGATTGATTGCTTCTGTGGACAGGTGTCTTTTATACAGGTAATAAACTGAGATTAGGAGCACTCCCTTTAAGAGTGTGCTCCTAATCTCAGCTCGTTACCTATATAAAAGACACCTGGGAGCCAGAAATCTTTCTGATTGAGAGGGGGTCAAATACTTATTTCCCTCATTAAAATGCAAATCAATTTATAACATTTTTGACATGCATTTTTCTGGATTTTTTTGTTGTCATTCTGTCTCTCACTGTTCAAATAAACCTACCATTAAAATTATAGACTGATCATTTCTTTGTCAGTGGGCAAACGTACAATATCAGCAGGGGATCAAATACTTTTTTTTCCCTCACTGTATTTTTGGTATCAGGGATCATTGATATGTCTGAGGAACTGGAACACCATGGTCTGGCTTGCATGAGACACATTTGGGTGCATCTCAAGAGTGGCTACTTTATCTCCTCATCTCCACATCTCCTTTCCTTCATCTGCACTGATCTGAAGAAGAGACTGGGGAAGATAAAACAAAAGGGCTAAGAGTTTGCCTAGGACTGTTGAGTTGAGTTGGTTCACATCAGAGTAGTTGAAGAAGAACTACACTGAGGATATGAGGAGTGCTGTTGCTTCGCTGCTCAACCCAACTCTGCACACGTGACAAAACATGTTCGAGGAGGGGAACTGCTGTAGGAGTCGCCATAGGAACGACATGTATGTTACAGGGCGGAGGTGGCAGCGACTCTTTATGTCCAATGTTGTGTGTGTGTACTGTGTGCCCAAGTGTGTGTGCGCATGCGCGCGTGTGTGTGTGTGTGTGTATTTCGTGTCAAGCAGTTTGAGAATGTGGCATGTAAGTGTGTGAATACTGGAGCCGGGGCTGTCTGGCTGGCAGGCAGACGACGCATCGGCAAACTTTGAGCTGTTTGAACAGTGAGGCCCACGCTGCACTGTCTCTCTCTTTCTCTCACATACATATAGTATACACACACACACTCACACACACTCACACAGCGCCACCCAGCTGTATAGTGGGGAGACACAACAGAGGGTGGTTACAGAGAGAATTACTACCTACCACCATCCATCATATCTCCAGCATAGAGGATAGGCATATCGTTCATTCTCAGTTGTCATGGCATATCGTTCATTCTCAGTTGTCATGTCATATCGTTCATTCTCAGCTGTCATGTCATATCGTTCATTCTCAGTTGTCATGTCATATCGTTCATTCTCAGTTGTCATGGCATATCGTTCATTCTCAGTTGTCATGGCATATCGTTCATTCTCAGTTGTCATGTCATATCGTTCATTCTCAGTTGTCATGTCAGCTCTTTAGTTGAAGTGAGGCAGAGCATGGGGATAGTTTTGTTTGGACACATCATATCGGAGGGCACCATTATGGTCAGTGAAACCAGTTGATAATGATATATCGTAGAATTCTCTATGGCAACACCATTGTTTGCTAACAAAGTTAGCTGTGACGGGAATGGTCCAGCCCTGCATTGGTTGCAGTGTGAGAAAACATCTTGTCTGTCTGTCGCTCCAATGTCAAGTTCAAACCCCAGCAGCTTGTGTGAACAACTTCCACTCCAGTCTGTCTAGGCCTTTGATTTGTGTGCTTGACAGGACAACCAAGCCTTTATGGTGCAAGAAAATGAAAAGTTAGCCTCTCCTGTGTTTTCCGGGGGCGTGTTGAGTGGAGAAGATGGATAGAGCTGCAGTCCGGCTGTGTCCCGCCCAGATAATTTGGCTGAGTTAGGCCCCTGGGCTCCATAAATCCACCAGTGATTGACCTGATCTGAGCTGGAGCTGAGAGACAGTTCAGACAGCAACACATCCATCACCCATCACCATCCATCAGCTGGGCATGAAGGGTGGAGGGACGGAGCAGGAAAACATGGAGGGAGCCATCTGCCACTGACTGCAAACACACACATACACATACACACAACTACCTACGCGATAGACATGCACATGCAGGCACACGTTAACCATACACTCGTCAGCAATCACACTGAATACACACACACAAGCACACACTCTAACATATTAGGAAGGAAAATACCATGCAATCATTGTTTTCCCATGTTGGTGTATTAATACCTGAACTCACTGAACTCACCCATCTCAACTGAACTATAAACTCTGAACTCCTCTCCAGTCTCCACCCAGCCAGCATTAATTCTGGCTGTCGCTGTCAGGGACAGATATCTCTCCCTGAGCCTAGGGCCCAGTCAGCCAAGGGTTTTAACTGATCATAAAATACATTTTATTCAGACCATTTCAACTGCCTGTCTGTCTCATGCTCCCTACTGGCAATTGGGGCTTGGCCACATATAGAACTCCCCACCTTGTCGCCATGCTGCCCCCTGCATGGACCAAAGCTTCCTGTAACCTTGGCAACAGCACACACAGATCTCCTGATCTGTGACAGGTTATATGGGCTGACAGGGTCTTGGCTAAGCTAGCTGATATCACAACTGAGCTGGCCCATAGGAGTGTAGTGTGTGTGACTGTGCTCTGCTGTCTAAAATTGAAGATAGTCATATCGGGTTGTGGTGTGTTGTAACGTGTAGATAGGCCTAGGGGGTAGAGGTGTTTTATAGCACAGAGATAGTGGGTAGTGGTGTGGTTGTTAATGTATACAGAGTATTGGAGATAGCTGTTTGTGGTTTTGTGGGGTTAGTAGTTAGCGGGGAGGTAAATGTCATGCTGTGAGGTATTGTAGGCAGAGCCCTCTGTCTCGCTGCTCTGTCTCTCTGTGTGCCAGACCCTGTGGGACGTGCACCGTCCTGCCCCCCTAACATAATCATTTCAATATAAACTATTTAGGGCATGTTTAAATCCCAGGCGTCTGATAAACAGCCTTTCGTCTGCGCTGACAGACGAGACGGTTCCCTCGCTCCACGATGACAGACGCGCCAAAGGAAGGAGGCGTTTTTATCACATGGCTCTCCTGCGGACGGAGGGAGAGACAGAGGGAGGAGAGGGAGAGGTGGAAGGAGAGAGGGAGAAGAAAATTGATTTTGTGATCAGTTTCCAGATGTTTGATTAGAAGCTGCATGTCGGGGGGGGGGGGAATGAGTTATATGTGTGTCATGTGCGTGTGTGTGTGTGTGTGGTCGGTGCAGGGCGACTGAGCTGCTCAGTGTGTGTATGGGCACCTGAGACACGTCCGCACTGGCCTGCATTCCTCTCCCCAGTACCAGCGAAAGCCTGTACACACACACATCCAGTAATCCAATCAAAGAGCCACTACAGTAGTCACCTAATACAGACAGGGAGAAACCAGGTGATAGGCTACAAACTCATTGGGTTAAAAGGGGACATACTTTATGTGGCTAAGCTAATCACAGCAAATGAACTGTATCATTGTCA
>NW_028159134.1:0-65000 GCF_964263955.1 Coregonus lavaretus
GGAGTGGATGGTGGAGGGTGAGGGAGTGGAGGGTGGAGGTTTGGGGAGTGGAGGGTGGAGGGTGGAGGGTGGAGGGTTGGGGAGTGATGAGTTGGGGAGTGGAGGGTGTAGGGTTGGAGGGTGGAGGGTGGAGGGTGGATGGTGAGGGTGGAGGGTTGGGGAGTGGAGTGGAGGGTGGAGGGTGGGGGAGTGGAGGGTGGAGGGTTGGGGAGTGTAGGGTGGAGGGTGAGGGAGTGGAGGGTGGAGGGTGGAGGGAGTGGAGGGTGGAGGATGAGGGAGTGGAGGGTGGAGGGTTGGGGAGTGGAGGGTGGAGGATGAGGGAGTGGAGGGTGGAGGGTTGGGGAGTGGAGGGTGGGGGAGTGGAGGGTGGGGGAGTGGAGGGTGGAGGGTGGAGGGTGGAGGGTGGAGGGTGGAGGGTGAGGAGTGGAGGGTGGAGGGTTTGGAAGTGGAGGGTGGGGGAGTGGAGGGTGGAGGGTTGGGGAGTGGAGGGTGGAGGGTGAGGGAGTGTAGGGTGGAGGGTTTGGAAGTGGAGGGTGGAGGGTGAGGGAGTGGAGGTTGGAGGGTGAGGGAGTGGAGGGTGGAGGGTAGGGGAGTAGAGGGTGGAGGGTTGGGGAGTGGAGGGTGGAGGGTGGGGGAGTGGAGGGTGGAGGATGAGGGAGTGGAGGGTGGAGGGTTGGGGAAAGGAGGGTGGGGGAGTGGAGGGTGGAGGGTGGGGGAGTGGATGGTGGAGGGTGAGGGAGTGGAGGGTGGAGGGTTGGGGAGTGGAGGGTGGAGGGTGGAGGGTTGGGGAGTGGAGGGTGGAGGTTTAGGGAGTGGAGGGTGGAGGGTGGAGGGTGGAGGGTTGGGGAGTGATGAGTTGGGGAGTGGAGGGTGTAGGGTGTAGGGTTGGAGGGTGGAGGGTGGAGGGTGGATGGTGGAGGGTTGGGGAGTGGAGTGGAGGGTGGAGGGTGGAGGGTGGAGGGTTGGGGAGTGGAGTGGAGGGTGGAGGGTGGGGGAGTGGAGGGTGGAGGGTTGGGGAGTGTAGGGTGGAGGGTGAGGGAGTGGAGGGTGGAGGGTGGAGGGTTGGGGAGTGGAGGGTGGAGGATGAGGGAGTGTAGGGTGGAGGGTGAGGGAGTGGAGGGTGGAGGGTGGAGGGTTGGGGAGTAGAGGGTGGAGGGTTGGGGAGTGGAGGGTGGAGGGTGGGGGAGTGGAGGGTGGTGGGTGGGGGAGTGGAGGGTGGAGGTTGGAGGGTTGGGGAGTGGAGGGTGGAGGGTGGAGGGTGGAGGGTGGAGGGTGGAGGGTGGAGGGTGAGGGAGTGGAGGGTGGAGGGTTTGGAAGTGGAGGGTGGAGGGTTGGGGAGTAGAGGGTGGAGGGTTGGGGAGTGGAGGGTGGAGGATGAGGGAGTGTAGGGTGGAGGGTGAGGGAGTGGAGGGTGGAGGGTGGAGGGTTGGGGAGTAGAGGGTGGAGGGTTGGGGAGTGGAGGGTGGAGGGTGGGGGAGTAAAGGGTGGAGGGTGGGGGAGTGGAGGGTGGAGGTTGGAGGGTTGGGGAGTGGAGGGTGGGGGAGTGGAGGGTGGAGGGTGGAGGGTGGAGGGTGAGGGAGTGGAGGGTGGAGGGTTGGAAGTGGAGGGGTGGAGGGTTGGGGAGTAGAGGGTGGAGGGTTGGGGAGTGGAGGGTGGAGGGTGGGGGAGTGGAGGGTGGAGGATGAGGGAGTGGAGGGTGGAGGGTTGGGGAAAGGAGGGTGGGGGAGTGGAGGGTGGAGGGTGGGGGAGTGGATGGTGGAGGGTGAGGGAGTGGAGGGTGGAGGTTTGGGGAGTGGAGGGTGGAGGGTGGAGGGTGGAGGGTTGGGGAGTGATGAGTTGGGGAGTGGAGGGTGTAGGGTTGGAGGGTGGAGGGTGGAGGGTGGATGGTGGAGGGTGGAGGGTTGGGGAGTGGAGTGGAGGGTGGAGGGTGGGGGAGTGGAGGGTGGAGGGTTGGGGAGTGTAGGGTGGAGGGTGAGGGAGTGGAGGGTGGAGGGTGGAGGGAGTGGAGGGTGGAGGATGAGGGAGTGGAGGGTGGAGGGTTGGGGAGTGGAGGGTGGAGGATGAGGGAGTGGAGGGTGGAGGGTTGGGGAGTGGAGGGTGGGGGAGTGGAGGGTGGGGGAGTGGAGGGTGGAGGGTGGAGGGTGGAGGGTGGAGGGTGGAGGGTGGAGGGTGAGGGAGTGGAGGGTGGAGGGTTTGGAAGTGGAGGGTGGAGGGTTGGGGAGTAGAGGGTGGAGGGTTGGGGAGTGGAGGGTGGAGGGTGGGGGAGTGGAGGGTGGAGGATGAGGGAGTGGAGGGTGGAGGGTTGGGGAAAGGAGGGTGGGGGAGTGGAGGGTGGAGGGTGGGGGAGTGGATGGTGGAGGGTGAGGGAGTGGAGGGTGGAGGTTTGGGGAGTGGAGGGTGGAGGGTGGAGGGTTGGGGAGTGATGAGTTGGGGAGTGGAGGGTGTAGGGTTGGAGGGTGGAGGGTGGAGGGTGGATGGTGGAGGGTGGAGGGTTGGGGAGTGGAGTGGAGGGTGGAGGGTGGGGGAGTGGAGGGTGGAGGGTTGGGGAGTGGAGGGTGGAGGGTGAGGGAGTGGAGGGTGGAGGGTGGAGGGAGTGGAGGGTGGAGGATGAGGGAGTGGAGGGTGGAGGGTTGGGGAGTGGAGGGTGGAGGATGAGGGAGTGGAGGGTGGAGGGTTGGGGAGTGGAGGGTGGGGGAGTGGAGGGTGGAGGGTGGGGGAGTGGAGGGTGGGGGAGTGGAGGGTGGAGGGTGAGGGAGTGTAGGGTGGAGGGTGGAGGGAGTGGAGGTAGGAGGGTTGGGGAGTGGAGGGTGGGGGAGTGGAGGGTGGAGGGTGGGGGAGTGGAGGGTGGAGGGTGGAGGGTGGAGGGTGGAGGGTTGGGGAGTGGAGGGTGGGGGAGTGGAGGGGTGGAGGGTGGAGGGTTGGGGAGTGGAGGGTGGGGGAGTGGAGGGTGGAGGGTGGAGGGTTGGGGAGTGATGAGTTGGGGAGTGGCGCATGGAGGTGAAAGGAGGAGAGGGTAGAGGGGAGTCTGACACAGCCTGGGTGGATGAAGGGAGAGTTATGCATGTTCCCTTTCCCTCTCTCCCAGCCTTGTTCTCAGGCAGACATAGGCGTACCATGATGGGCTCTGCTTTGCTCTGACTCCCTGACACCCACCCAGGGGAGGAAGGGAGAGAAAGCAGGGAGGGAACGCTACCCCTCTCCAGATCAAAGACTCTCTATCAGACCAGCTCCACCATCCCTACATACAGACTACATTACAGAAATGAAAAATACAATAAAAAAAAAGGAAAGCTCAGAGGAGAACATGTCCTACATCTGGCACAAAGACTCCCCCTGACGGAGGAGGAGGAGGTCAAAGGGAACGAAACCACGTTACCTCAAAAACTGCTTTACGTTACCTCAATCCAAAAGACTACGTCCGTATCCCAACTGGAACCCTGTTCCCTATGTAGTGCACTACGTTTGACCAGGACCCATAGGAATAGGATACCATTTAGGACAGATCCAAAAAAGACTGCTTCACGTCACCCAAAACCACAAGACTGCTATTAAAGCCTGTCTTATCCTCTGTCAGAGACAGTCATCCCGGATGATCCATGAGAAAAGCATCATGACTTCAGCAACGACCGTGAATAATTGGACGATGTCTTGTACAGTCTTTAGTCCTGGCCAATTTGATAGAGGCATGGGCCAGTGGATCTGGAGAGCTGTGGTGGAATGAATGTTAAGTGTTAGCTAGCGGCTACATTGTCCATCTCTTGAGAAATACCCACAGTGCTAAACAAAACCATGAATATTAAGAGGCACAATGCTTTCTCCCTTCTGCTTTCTCTCTACTTTAATAAGCTTGCTGTGGTCTGATACCAGTAAAAAAAACAATACTTCTTGTATAATAACTTATAGTACTTCTTGTATAATAACTTATAGTACTTCTTGTATAATAACTTATAGTACCTCTTGTATAATAACGTATAGTACTTCTTGTATAATAACTTATAGTACTTCTTGTATAATAACTTATAGTACTTCTTGTATAATAACTTATAGTACTTCTTGTATAATGACTTATACTACTTCTTGTATAATAACTTATACTACTTCTTGTATAATAACTTATAGTTTAGGCAATACCAAATCATGGTAATGCATGAAGATTCCATGTGTGAAATGCATTAAAAGGAAAGGATCATGTGGACAGTTTCCATACGTTTCCGTTAAGAGTCACAGTTTCCATACGTTTCCGTTAAGAGTCACAGTTTCCATACGTTTCCGTTAAGAGTCACAGTTTTCATACGTTTCCGTTAAGAGTCACAGTTTCCATACGTTTCCGTTAAGAGTCACAGTTTCCATACGTTTCCGTTAAGAGTCACAGTTTCCATACGTTTCCGTTAAGAGTCACAGTTTCCATACGTTTACGTTAAGAGTCACAGTTTCTCAATTAAACTGCTTATTAGGGAGATAGGTAATGAGGCCAGATACTCAGAAGCGTATCGCGCTCTTTATGTACAGCATGTTAGATACAGGTTGCTGCCCTATTGGGCCCTGTTCAAAAGTAGTGCACTATATGGGGGAAAAGGGTGCCATTTGGGACGTACCCACAGACAGGTTAATCAAAGGCTGTTGAGGACACAGTGTTTGACATGGGCCCAAACAGGTATGACAAATTAGGTGGATCATACGGTGCAGTGATATGTGATCCCTCAGGAGTTAGAAACGAGTGTTAAGGCAAAGACTGCGTCCCCAAATGGCACCCTGTTACCCATGGGTCCTGGTCTAAAGTAGTGCACTGTATAGGGAATAGGCTGCCATTTGGGATGCAGGCCTGCTCTGTCTGCTCTGCGTTCTGCATGCCACAGTCAGTTAGGCCGGAATGTTGCTCCAGGACATTGATTAGCACACAGCATTAACATCAGAGGCTACTGCCAAAACATCACGCTACGTCGTAGGAAAAACACAGTCTGACAGGGAGAGGAGAGGAGAGGAGAGGAGAGGAGAGGAGAGGAGAGGAGAGGAGAGGAGAGGAGAGGAGAGGAGAGGAGAGGAGAGGAGAGGAGAGGAGAGGAGAGGAGAGGAGAGGAGAGGAGAGGAGAGGAGAGGAGAGGAGAGGAGAGGAGAGGTGGAGAGAAGAGGAGAGGAGAGGAGAGAGCTGAGCAGCTGACACTAGGAGTGACAAGCCACAACAAGGGCATACTGCTGCCAGTGAATTAAGTTCTTGACACTCCTCAGGAATCATTTCATGACCTTTGCGTACACAAGCGTTTTCATTTTGCATGACTGCAGTAAATTGCAGGGTGAGGGCCAGTCTGTCCTGGCCTCCCCCTCTCCACGATTACTTTTCAATGGCCAGGGCATTTAATACTCTCTCTCTCTCTCTCTCTCTCTCTCTCTCTCTCTCTCTCTCTCTCTCTCTCTCTCTCTCTCTCTCTCTCTCTCTCTCTCTCTCTCTCTCTCTCTCTCTCTCTCTCTCTCTCTCTCTCTCTCCCTGTCTCTCCCTGTCTCTCCCTGTCTCTCCCTGTCTCTCTCTGTCTCTCTGGCATCTTTTCACACCTTAAATATCTCCCAAATAAATAAATATTCTATTTATAAGCCAAACGAATGAAATTGTGTTTATTGCTCAGGTTTTTGATAGTAAGTTCCAGCAGTAAAGCCAAGCAGTGTTCATCAGAATAGAGCAGCAGAAAGAGGGTAGTGTTATCACAAACGACCGCTTTGTACCACGCTGAAAAATGAGCTTTTTCTTCCAGGGCCTCCAGGGAGGAGGCCATTGACCTTCTAATCCCCCCCCCCCCCAAACAGCAGCACCTAGGTGGGGTGGGAAAGAGGGTTGGATGGACAGACCACAAGGAAACCCTTCATGGATCTTTACTCTTACACACACACACACACACACACACACATTCTCACAAACAGATGCACGCATACAGCACGCAGACACGCAAACACAGAACATACATAATGAACACTCTCCCGACTCCCCTAATTCGTAAACACAGTATTTTCCCTCCACGTTTCAATTAAGAAGGAAAACATTTATACATGAAAACATGTGTCGTTTTATACAGCTTTGCCATATCTAAATTGTCATCTATTAAAGTGTGCCTGTTCTCTCAGAGCGTTTTTCCAATGGTTAGCTGAGATTCAGTCATCTATTAACTTCTAAGGATCGGACCCTTGTTTTCAATTTTTGCCTAAAATGACATACACAGATCTAACTGCCTGTAGCTCAGGACCTGAAGCAAGGATATGCATATTCTTGATACCATTTGAAAGGAAACACTTTGAAGTTTGTGGAAATGTGAAATGAATGTAGGAGAATATAACACATTAGATCTGGTAAAAGATAATACAAACAAAAAAACATGATTTTTCTAGTTGTTGTTTTTCCAATCATCTTTGAAATGCAAGAGAAAGGCCACAATATAATATTGCATTATAGGCGCAGTGTAGATTTTGGCCACTAGATGGCAGCAGTGTGTGTGCAAAGTTTCATATTGATCCAGTGAAGCATTGCAATACTGGACTATTTTGTATCAAATCTTGGTTAAATCTTGGTTACATTTTTGCAGACGCTCTTATCCAGAGCGATTTACAGTTAGTGAGTGCATACATTATTATTTTTATTTTTTCATACTGGCCCCCCGTGGGAATCGAACCCACAACCCTGGCGTTGCAAACGCCATGCTCTACCAACTGAGCTACATCCCTGCCGACCATTCCCTCCCCTACCCTGGACGACGCTGGGCCGGTCGCGGCAGGCTACGACAGAGCCTGGATTCGAACCAGGATGTGCCGAATTGGTCAAATGATACATTTTCAAGTACATAACTATAGAGAACATGATATGGTAATATAAAATGTAAGTTTACACACTGCCAGGAATGTCATACATGATGGATCATTAGCTTATACACTAACTTTCACACATCTAGATGGCCGGCCGGGGTTGGTGTGGAGCCAGAGACAGCAGGGGTTCAAACTGTAGAACCCAGTTCCTACATTTGAATATAAAAATGGATTTTATCAAACAAAAATATGCTACATTTTATCTCTGGGACCTCAGGATGACAAATCAGAGCAATATTATTGAATGTAAGTACATTATTTACCTTCAGAGGTGAATGTATCAAACCAGTTGCCGTGATACGTTTTTTGTTGTTGTGCACTTTTCTCTGAATATATTATCACTGTAATAGCTACTGTAAATTGGACAGTGCAGTTAGATTAACAAGCATTTAAGCTTTCTGCCCATATAAGACATGTCTATGTCCTGAAAAGTTTGCTATTACTTACAACAGTCATGCTAATCACATTAGCGCACGTTAGCTCAACCGTCCCGTATACGGGACACCGATCCCGTAGAAATTAAAGTGTGCCTGTTCTCTCAGAGCATTTTCCGATGGTTAGCTTCAAACAGGAATAAACACAATACCTTTTTACAGTGGTTTTAACATGCAGTGTTTGTTTATCAAACTCCAGGGTTTTCTCTCCTGGAAAGAGACTGTGTTGAGCGTCCCAACTGTCACCCTATTCCATATATCAAATCAAAATCAAAATCAAATCAAAGTTTATTGGTCGCGTACACAGATTTGCAGAAGTTATCGCAGGTGCAGAGAAATGCTTGTGTGTCTAGCTCCAACAGTGCAGTAATAATATCTAGCAATGCAAAGCAATACCCACATAAATCAGAAGTAAAAAGAAAGAAATTAAGAAATATCAGAACGAGCAACGGCAGAGTCCTGAATATACAGGGAATATGCTGTATATAGATTGATTGATTGGTTGCCATGGCACCATTATGGCAGCCTAGGACAATTTGATTTAGCATTTTATAGTTTTAAGTGTTTTTTTAATGTGCATTTTTCTTGAATAACCTTTTGTTTTTTGAGTAGCTAATCAATTACTGATAATTTTTGATCTAGTCATTTTAAAACCAGATACAAATTGGACTTTTTGGCATCAACAAAGTCTAGAGTCAGCTGATTTCGTTGTTGTTCTTGAATTCCTGCATTGAATACCTGCTTTGAACACCTGCATTGAAGTGATTCACCTATTATCTCCTGGAGGACTACAAAGGACTACAGAGTACAGGAAAGGGGGGCACACGCAATCTTTTACTCCGGAGGATTCCTTTCGGAGATTAAAGTGGATTAAACAAACCCTTACTAAGGAGGTCAAAACGGGTCTTCTTCGACTTGGAATCCTACGAGAAAAAGTCAAACACCAAGGACAGTGAGGCGGTAGGATATCCACTGTATGTCTCCCTCTGTTTCCCCTCTCGGCTGAATGTCGTGGTGTTGACCGCAGCGATTTAATAACATTGCCAAAAATGACCAGCCATCCCAGCCCACTCCACTCGCCAGTTACATGGCAATTCTGCTATTTTTTATATTTTACCAGAGACTTTATGGCCCTGGTGGATCTCTTTAACTTCACACAGCATGTCGACTTCCCCAGCCATGACAGAGGCCATGTACTTGACCTTGTGTGTACAGCTGTCAGGGCTCCCTCCAACCTCTCAGGTCTGGACATCACCCATCTCTACCCACAAGGCCATACTGTTCAATGTGCCCCCCCCCCCCCCCCCCCCCATGCCCAATCCTACCAACAAGCGCACCATCACCTACAGAAATATTAAAATAATCAACACTGCTGACCTAATAGATATGCTGCAATCACATGACACCCCTGACCCTCATATATCCTCAGTGACTGACCTGGTGGCTCATTTCAACAGTGAGCTGTCCTCCCACCTGGATGATCTGTTCTCCCTTAAAACAAGGGTGGTCTCCGTCAACATCCCAGTGCCATGCTACACTCCATGAAAGCCACAGGACGACAACTAGAACGTCTCTACAAACGGACAACGGCTCATTGTCCATAAGGAGGCCTAGAAAGACCATGTGAACAGGACTCACAACCAACCAAATCTGCCTGTTTCTCCAACACATTAACAAGGAAACCCAAGAGTACTCAGTTCACAATGCATATCATCTCATCATGGCAACTTTTATTTATTTATTGTGGCAGGTAGGCCTACATTTGCTGCTGCATAGCCTATACTACAGTAATATAAAGACCGAATGTGTGTCTAATTTAACCATCTCCATCTGGCTTTCGGGGGCCACCTTGTTTTTTAATTGTAAAGATATGTATTTAATGCAGCTGCAGATTTTTTAAAACAGCCTATCACTCGAATATCGTTGCTTTATATCACTGCCCCCCCCCCCCCAACCCCCCCACCCCCGCGAGCAATCTCTCACAGTCTTTATTTTTCTCCATCAACTTCCAGGTAATACATTCAATGCAGTATTAGCCTTATATTTAGCTAATTAATGATGGGTTATGCATAATAAGCTTCTAACTTATCGCCTCTGTCTCTTGCGCAATACGCACCCACCTGTGCTCCGCTGGCCTCTCCTTAAAAAAAAACACTCCTTAGCTCTTGGAGTCCCATGCAGGTAAAGCTAGACTAGCATCCTGGACATTATAATTGTTTTGCATTTCTTATACCAATAGGCTATTCGAAGAGGGACGCAAGCTCTTTTTTTGCTGAATGTTAAATCCAGCAGACAATAGAACTCACGGGTAGTTTGAAAGAAGAGAGAACGCACGATGGCGGCAGGCTATAGCAGTTATTTATTCAGGCCCAGAACCAACCATCTAACCTTCTGCATCTAATTCTAGTCCTATGTTATTCAAGGATGTCATTAGAATGATGAAGATAAGGACAACGAAACTTATTTCATTTAACTGTTGAAAGCGAGGAAGGAATGAAGCAACAATAGAGAGAGAGAGAGAGGAGGTAGGCTAATAACATTTGGGGAAATATATATATGTGTCAGTCTACTAATTATACAATAGGCCCTATTATATTTCAAAATTAAAATCTAATCAGCTAGCCTATACTTGTAACTTTGTAGGCCTCATGTCCTGCAACAGAATCGCATGTTCTCTTCTGCTTTATCATGGTTTGAAAGATGTGTGTAATTCCAGTCCATATAAAACAGTATAATACAGTCCATATAATACAGTATAATACAATACAGTACAGTAATACAGTTCACACTCATAACGATTAGCCTACTGGAGCTAGTTTCATTGATTTACCCAAGAGAGCATATAGCTAGCTACATCTATGGGCTTTATATAGCTAGCTACATCTGTGGGCTTTATATAGCCAGCTACATCTATGGGCTTTATATAGCTAGCTACATCTATGGGCTTTATATAGCTAGCTACATCTATGGGCTTTATATAGCTAGCTACATCTATGGGCTTCATATAGCTAGCTACATCTATGGGCTTAATATAGCCAGCTACATCTATGGGCTTGATATAGCTAGCTACATATATGGGCTTTATATAGCCAGCTACATCTATGGGCTTTATATAGCTAGCTACATCTATGGGCTTTATTTAGCTAGCTACATCTATGGGCTTTATATAGCTAGCTACATTTATGGGCTTTATATAGCTAGCTACATCTATGGGCTTTATATAGCTAGCTACATCTATGGGTTTTTATATAGTTAATTACATCTATGGCCTTTATATAGCTAGCTACATCTATGGGCTTTTATATAGCTAGCTACATCTGTGGGCTTTATATAGCTAGCTACATCTATGGGCTTTATATAGCTAGCTACATCTGTGGGCTTTATATAGCTAGCTACATCTATGGGTTTTTATATAGCTAATTACATCTATGGGCTTTATATAGCTAGCTGCATCTATGGGCTTTTATATAGCTAGCTACATCTATGGGCTTTATATAGCTAGCTACATCTATGGGCTTTATATAGCTAGATACATTTATGGGCTTTATATAGCTAGCTACATATATGGGCTTTATATAGCCAGCTACATCTATGGGCTTTATATAGCTAGCTACATCTATGGGCTTTATATAGCTAGCTACATCTATGGGCTTTATATAGCTAGCTACATCTATGGACTTTATATAGCTAGCTACATCTATGGGCTTTATATAGCTAGCTACATCTATGGGCTTTATATAGCTAGCTACATCTATGGGCTTAATATAGCTAGCTACATCTTTGGGCTTAATATAGCCAGCTACATCTATGGGCTTGATATAGCTAGCTACATATATGGGCTTTATATAGCCAGCTACATCTATGGGCTTTATATAGCTAGCTACATATATGGGCTTTACATAGCTAGCTACATCTATGGGCTTTATATAGCTAGCTACATCTATGGGCTTTATATAGCTAGCTACATCTATGGGCTTAATATAGCCAGCTACATCTATGGGCTTGATATAGCTAGCTACATATATGGGCTTTATATAGCCAGCTACATCTATGGGCTTTATATAGCTAGCTACATCTATGGTTTTTTATATAGCTAGCTACATCTATGGGCTTTATATAGCTAGCTACATCTATGGGGTTTATATAGCTAGCTACATTTATGGGCTTTACATAGCTAGCTACATCTATGGGCTTTATATAGCTAGCTACATCTATGGTTTTTCATATAGCTAGCTACATCTATGGGCTTTATATAGCTAGCGACATCTATGGGCTTTATATAGCTAGCGACATCTATGGGCTTTATATAGCTAGCTACATTTATGGGCTTTATATAGCTAGCTACATCTATGGGCTTTTATATAGCTAGCTACATCTATGGGCTTTATATAGCTAGCTACATCTATGGGCTTTATATAGCTAGCTACATCTATGGGCTTTATATAGCTAGCTACATCTGTGGGCTTTATATAGCTAGCTACATCTATGGGTTTTTATATAGCTAATTACATCTATGGGCTTTATATAGCTAGCTACATCTATGGGCTTTATATAGCTAGCTACATCTATGGGCTTTATATAGCTAGATACATTTATGGGCTTTATATAGCTAGCTACATATATGGGCTTTATATAGCTAGCTACATATATGGGCTTTATATAGCTAGCTACATCTATGGGCTTTATATAGCTAGCTACATCTATGGGCTTTATATAGCTAGCTACAGCTATGGTCTTTATATAGCTAGCTACATTTATGGGCTTTATATAGCTAGCTACATCTATAGGCTTTATATAGCTAGCTACATCTATGGGTTTTTATATAGTTAATTACATCTATGGGCTTGATATAGCTAGCTACATCTATGGGCTTTTATATAGCTAGCTACATCTATGGGCTTTATATAGCTAGCTACACCTATGGGCTTTATATAGCTAGCTACATCTATGGGCTTTATATAGCTAGCTAGATCTATGGGCTTTTATATAGCTAGCTACATCTATGGGCTTTATATAGCTAGCTAGATCTATGGGCTTTTATATAGCTAGCTACATCTATGGGATTTTATGTTTTTATGTTGTGCATAATGTGAAGTAGCCTATATCATATACAGTGGGGAGAACAAGTATTTGATACACTGCTGATTTTGCAGGTTTTCCTACTTACAAAGCATGTAGAGGTCTGGTACATAGGTATCATAGGTACACTTCAACTGTGAGAGACGGAATCTAAAACAAAAATCCAGAAAATCACATTGTATGATTTTTAAGTAATTAATTTGCATTTTATTGCATGACATAAGTATTTGATACATCAGAAAAGCAGAACTTAATATTTGGTACAGAAACCTTTGTTTGCAATTACAGAGATCATACATTTCCTGTAGGTCTTGACCAGGTTTGCACACACTGCAGCAGGGATTTTGGCCCACTCCTCCATACAGACCTTCTCCAGATCCTACAGGTTTCGGGGCTGTCGCTGGGCAATACGGACTTTCAGCTCCCTCCAAATATTTTCTATTGGGTTCAGGTCTGGAGACTGGCTAGGCCACTCCAGGACCTTGAGATGCTTCTTACGGAGCCACTCCTTAGTTGCCCTGGCTGTGTGTTTCGGGTCGTTGTCATGCTGGAAGACCCAGCCACAACCCATCTTCAATGCTCTTACTGAGGGAAGGAGGTTGTTGGCCAAGATCTCGCGATACATGGCCCCATCCATCCTCCCCTCAATACGGTGCAGTCGTCCTGTCCCCTTTGCAGAGAAGCATCCCCAAAGAATGATGTTTCCACCTCCATGCTTCACGGTTGGGATGGTGTTCTTGGGGTTGTACTCATCCTTCTTTTTCCTCCAAACACGGCGAGGGTAGTTTAGACCAAAAAGCTCTATTTTTGTCTCATCAGACCACATGACCTTCTCCCATTCCTCCTCTGGATCATCCAGGTGGTCATTGGCAAACTTCAGACGGGCCTGGACATGCGCTGGCTTGAGCAGGGGGACCTTGCGTGCGCTGCCGGATTTTAATCCATGACGGCGTAGTGTGTTACTAATGGTTTTCTTTGAGACTGTGGTCCCAGCTCTCTTCAGGTCATTGACCAGGTCCTGCCGTGTAGTTCTGGGCTGATCCCTCACCTTCCTCATGATCATTGATGCCCCACGAGGTGAGATCTTGCATGGAGCCCCAGACCGAGGGTGATTGACCGTCATCTTGAACTTCTTCCGTTTTCTAAAAATTGCGCCAACAGTTGTTGCCTTCTCACCAAGCTGCTTGCCTATTGTCCTGTTGACCATCCCAGCCTTGTACAGGTCTACAATTTTATCCCTGATGTCCTTACACAGCTCTCTGGTCTTGGCCATTGTGGAGAGGTTGGAGTCTGTTTGATTGAGTGTGTGGACAGGTGTCTTTTATACAGGTAACGAGTTCAAACAGGTGCAGTTAATACAGGTAATGAGTGGAGAACAGGAGGGCTTCTTAAAGAAAAACTAACAGGTCTGTGAGAGCCGGAATTCTTACTGGTTGGTAGGTGATCAAATACTTATGTCATGCATAAAAAATGCAAATTAATTACTTAAAAATCATACAATGTGATTTTCTGGATTTTTGTTTTAGATTCCATCTCTCACAGTTGAAGTGTACCTATGATAAAAAATGACAGACCTCTACATGCTTTGTAAGTAGGAAAACCTGCAAAATCGGCAGTGTATCAAATACTTGTTTCTCCCCACTGTAGCTTAGTATAACCCCCCCATCCCCCAGCTTAGACAGGGCTTAGACTATTATGGGTTAGGTTTCTGCCTATAGGTGGGGTGGAGCGTGATCTGATTTGCCGAAAGGAGGGCGAGCCTTGTAGCCGTCCTGAAAGGGATCGTAGCAATGATCCAGGGTTTGTGATGTGTGTGTAGAACAGGAAATGTGTTGATAGAATTTCAGAAGGGTTTAGCACGGGGAGGTAATTCCAGATCGGGAGAACAAAAAGGACTTGAGTTCCTGTACGTTACCACGATCACACCGTGAGTTGTTAATCATGAAACCCCTCAGCCTTGCTTTTCCCCCGGAGAGTTCTTTCTTCCTGTCTGGGCGATGGACGGAGAACCCCGCTGGCTGAATGGATGGGAACAATATATCCGGAGAGAGCCATGATTCCTTAAAACAGAGTATGTTACGGTCTCTGAAGTCTCTCTGGAAGGAAATCCTCGCCCTGAGCGCGTCTACTTTATTGTCCAGGGACTGAACGTTAGCGAGTAATATACTCGAAAGCAGTGGATGGTATGCACGCCACCTGATTCTGACTAGGGCCCCACTTATTCCTCTCCTGGGATTAGCAGACCTGCCTCGGGAAGTTAAAAAAGATCCAGGTCAGGGAAACTGAATAGCTGCTCTGATTTCTGAAACAGGGCGACCGTTACTGTCGGCGCCATCTTGTCAGATATAGTGCACTACTTTTGACCGGGGCCCATAGGGAATCCCACAGGGTCCTGATCAAAAAGTAGTGCACTACAGAGGGAACAGGGTGCAATTTGGGATGCAGCCCTGATGTTTGCTGAGGAGAGGATATTCAATTTCAACGCTATGTGGCCCTTCTCTCTTTCCGTCTCTCCGTCTCTCTCTCTCCTTCTCTCTCTGCTTCTCTCTCTCCTTCTCTCCGTCTCTCTCTCGCTCTCTCCTTTTCTCTCTCCGTCTCTCTCTCCGTCTCTCTGTCACATTTCTCTCTTTCCATCAATTCTCCATTGCGGCTGACTGACACTCTTGATCTCATCCAGAGTTAACACTAATGTTTAATCCCAAATGGCACCCTATTCCCTATATAGCGCACTACTTTTGACCAGGGCCCCACGGGTAGTGCGCTATGTAGGGAATGGGGTGGCATTTGGGACAAACCTAACACTAACCATCCCAGATCCCTCACACAGAAGGAAAATCTCAAAGAACCTCTCACGTTATTAGCAGTGTTTGGCTCGTCTAGTCTCACCTACTAAATGAAACTAGAGAGTGGGATTACAGAGAAACAGTCCCGACTAAATGAAACTAGAGAGTGGGATTACAGAGAAACAGTCCCGACTAAATGAAACTAGAGAGTGTTAGGCCTACTGCTGCTAGGTAGCTCTCTCTCTGCTCTCCCCCTCCCCTCTGTCTGTCCTTGATTGCAGGAGTGAAGTCTGGTGTGCGGGAGTCAGGGTTCCAGCTGCAGCTCATTCACCATAATCACCTCAGCCTTTAAGACCCGGTCAAACTTGCCACTCATCGTCAGATCATAGTCAAGACGACCATGTTAGTCTCGCTGTCGACTCAACCTGTTTGTTTTCGCTCTTTGTGTTTTTGGCCTGTTCTATTTTATTTTCTCCTGTGCCACAGATTATTGGAACCTGACTCCTGCCTCCGCTTCACTCCTGCCACCACCATCCTGCTTTCCACTACCGGACCTCCCTCTTGGACTCATCACGGACACTAGGACATTACGGTACCACCCCTGCCCTGACCTGGATCTGTTACCCTCCCTGTAACCTGGACTTGCTCTTCCCCTACTATTGGAAACCTGGACTATTGAACATTGTAAATAAACCTGTTAAACCTTCTCTGGCTTGGTGTAGTTGTCTGCATTTGGGTTCTATCCAGTTAAATCATGACAGAGAGTGGGATTACAGAGAAACAGTCCCGACTAAATGAAACTAGAGAGTGGGATTACAGAGAAACAGTCCCGACTAAATGAAACTAGAGAGTGGGATTACAGAGAAACAGTCCCGACTAAATGAAACTAGAGAGTGGGATTACAGAGAAACAGTCCCGACTAAATGAAACTAGAGAGTGGGATTACAGAGAAACAGTCCCGACTAAATGAAACTAGAGAGTGGGATTACAGAGAAACAGTCCCGACTAAACGAAACTAGAGAGTGGGATTACAGAGAAACAGTCCCGACTAAACGAAACTAGAGAGTGGGATTACAGAGAAACAGTCCCGATTTAAAGACCTGGAAACAGTAGAGTAGTTAGTAAATGTGAATGGGATGCCATACAGTCCTCACTAGTGCACTGAAGTTACTCGTCATTCAGCAGGCTTCCCCAAACAGCAAACAAGTATGTATTCTGGGGTGAGCTCGTAGAAATAAAATGACATAGAACAATTGTGATTCTAGTTTTATGAGCTCTACCTTTAATGTGTAAAACAGAAAAAACGATCTGAGGAGATCAACACACTCCAATACATGGAATAGTGTCTGCCGTTCGCCATTTTATTTCCACCACAGTGTAGTTCAGACAGAATCATCATTAGGCGTATTTAAAAATGACTGGAGCAGAACCATCAGTTGGGTACCAGTCCTCAATGGAACGTTCATAACAATGATTTGACGCGACCGACGTGCAACCCATTAGTACATCTTGTAGCCTACCCTGTTTTGTGAGAGCGGTCTTTTCGGTGACGGTGCTATGGTTCCTACCCTGTCCGTGAGCTGGGTCTGTTTGACCTGTAACTGGTCCCGGTCAATCCTGGTCTGAGAGAGCTGTTCCTTCAGGACCCTGTTCTCCTCCTGAAGACTGAGGTCATCATCTGAGGGTAAAGAGCATACAGGTATACACATTAAGAACACCTTCCTAATATTGCATATTTTTTTGCCTTCAGAACAGCCTCTATTCTCTGGGGCATGGAATCTACAAGGTGTCGAAAGCGCTCCACAAGGACACTGGCCCATGTTGTCTCCAATGCTTCCCCACAGTTATGTCCTTTGGGTGGTGGACCCATTCTTGATGCACACGGGAAACTGTTTAGTGTGAAAAACCATGCAGCCTTTTCAGTTCTTGACACAAACCGGTGCGCCTGGTACCTACTACAATACCCCGTTCAAAGGCACTTCAATCTTTTGTCTTGCACATTCACCCTCTGAATGGCACACATACAAAATCCATGTCTCAATTGTCTCAAGGCTTAAACATCCTTCTTTAACCTGTCTCCTCCCCTTCATCTACACTGATTGAAGTGGATTTAACAGGTGACATCAATAAGGGATCATAGCTTTCACTTGGATTCACCTGGTCAGTCTATGTCATAGAAAGAGCAGGTGTTCTTAATGTTTTGTATACTCAGTGTGTATATAGGCCTAGATACTTTGTTAAATTCAATTCAATGTACAGTGGGGAGAACAAGTATTTGATATACTGCCGATTTTGCAGGTTTTCCTACTTACAAAGCATGTAGAGGTCTGTAATTTTTATCATAGGTACACTTCAACTGTGAGAGACGGAATCTAAAACAAAAATCCAGTAAATCACATTGTATGATTTTTAAGTAATTCATTTGCATTTTATTGCATGACATAAGTATTTGATCACCTACCAACCAGTAAGAATTCCGGCTCTCACAGACCTGTTAGTTTTTCTTTAAGAAGCCCTCCTGTTCTCCACTCATTACCTGTATTAACTGAACCTGTTTGAACTCGTTACCTGTAAAAAAGACACATGTCCACACACTCAATCAAACAGACTCCAACCTCTCCACAATGGCCAAGACCAGAGAGCTGTGTAAGGACATCAGGGATAAAATTGTAGACCTGCACAAGGCTGGGATGGGCTACAGGACAATAGGCAAGCAGCTTGGTGAGAAGGCAACAATTGTTGGCGCAATTATTAGAAAACGGAAGCAGTTCAAGATGACGGTCAATCACCCTCGGTCTGGGGCTCCATGCAAGATCTCACCTCGTGGGGCATCAATGATCATGTGGAAGGTGAGGGATCAGCCCAGAACTACACGGCAGGACCTGGTCAATGACCTGAAGAGAGCTGGGACCACAGTCTCAAAGAAAACCATTAGTAACACACTACGCCGTCATGGATTAAAATCCTGCAGCGCACGCAAGGTCCCCCTGCTCAAGCCAGCGAATGTCCAGGCCTGTCTGAAGTTTGCCAATGACCATCTGGATGATCCAGAGGAGGAATGGGAGAAGGTCATGTGGTCTGATGAGACAAAAATAGAGCTTTTTGGTCTAAACTACACTCGCCGTGTTTGGAGGAAGAAGAAGGATGAGTACAACCCCAAGAACACCATCCCAACCGTGAAGCATGGAGGTGGAAACATCATTCTTTGGGGATGCTTTTCTGCAAAGGGAACAGGACGACTGCACCGTATTGAGGGGAGGATGGATGGGGCCATGTATCGCGAGATCTTGGCCAACAACCTCCTTCCCTCAGTAAGAGCATTGAAGATGGGTTGTGGCTGGGTCTTCCAGCATGACAATGACCCGAAACAAACAGCCAGGGCAACTAAGGAGTGACTCCGTAAGAGGCATCTCAAGGTCCTGGAGTAGCCTAGCCAGTCTCCAGACCTGAACCCAATAGAAATCTTTGGAGGAGCTGAAAGTCCGTATTGCCCAGCGACAGCTCAGAAACCTGAAGGATCTGGAGAAGATCTGTATGGAGGAGTGGGCCAAAATCCCTGCTGCAGTGTGTGCAAACCTGGTCAAGACCTACAGGAAACGTATGATCTCTGTAATTGCAAACAAAGGTTTCTGTACCAAATATTAAGTTCTGCTTTTCTGATGTATCAAATACTTATGTCATGCAATAAAATGCTAATTAATTACTTAAAAATCATACAATGTGATTTTCTGGATTTTTGTTTTAGATTCCGTCTCTCACAGTTGAAGTGTACCTATGATAAAAATTACAGACCTCTACATGCTTTGTAAGTAGGAAAACCTGCAAAATCGGCAGTGTATCAAATACTTGTTCTCCCCACTGTACGTTCAAAAGTTTGGGGTCACTTAGAAATGCCCTTGTTTTCGAAAGAAAATTACTTTTTTTGTCCATTAAATTAGCCTAAAATTGATCAGAAATACAGTGTAGACATTGTCAATGTTGTAAATGGCTATTGTAGCTGGAAACGGCTGATTTGTAATGGAATATCTACATAGGCGTACAGAGGCCCATTATCAGCAACCATCAGTCCTGTGTTACAATGGCACGTTGTGTTTGCTAATCCGAGTTTATCATTTTAAAAGGATAATTGATCATTAGAAAACCCTTTTGCAATTATCTTAGCACAGCTGAAAACTGTTGTGCTGATTAAAGAAGCAATAAAACTGGCCTTCTTGAGACTAGTTGAGTATCTGGAGCATCAGCAATTGTGGGTTCGATTACAGGCTCAAAATGGCCAGAAACAAATAACTTTCTTCTTAACCCTCCCGTTGTCCTAGGGTCTTCTGAGTGGCGCAGTGGTCTAAGGCACTGCATCGCAGTGCTAACTGTGGCCGGCAGGGATGTAGCTCAGTTGATAGAGCATGGCGTTTGCAACGGCAGGGTTGTGGGTTCGATTCTCACGGGGCGGCCAGTATAAAAAAATATGTATTCACTAACTGTAAGTCGCTCTGGATAAGAGCGTCTGCTAAATGACTAAAATGTAAAATGACCCGCCACTGTGTTGAACCAACTTTATTAATTTTTTTATATTTTGGGGATCATTTGTGAGAAGGAGGCAGTGAGACTTTAAAGAAAGTATCACTGCCTCCTTTTCACAAATGATCCAAAAAATATAAAAATTAAATAAAGTTGGTTCAACACAGTGGCGGGTCATTTTGACCCTAAGACAACGGGAGGGTTAAACTCATCAGTCTATTCTTGTTCTGAGAAATGAAGGCTATTCCATGTGAGAAATTGCCAAGAAACTGAAGATCCCGTACAACGCTGTGTACTACTCCCTTCACAGAACAGCGCAAACTGGCTCTAACCAGAATAGAAAGAGGAGTGGGAGGCCCCGGTGCACAACTGAGCAAGAGAACAAATACATTAGAGTGTCTAGTTTGAGAAACAGACGCCTCACAGGTCCTCAACTGGCAGCTTCATTAAATAGTACCCGCAAAACACCAGTCTCAACGTCAACAGTGAAGAGGCAACTCCGGGATGCTGACCTTCTAGGCAGAGTTGCAAAGAAAAAGTCCAGTGTCTGTGTTATTTTGCCCATCTTAATATTTTTTTATTGGCCAGTCTGAGATATGGCTTTTTCTTTGCAACTCTGCCTAGAAGGTCAGCATCCCGGAGTCGCCTCTTCACTCTTGACGTTGTGGCTATCAGTATGTTGATGATAGAGGTAGGTTCTATACATTATGTTCAATGAGCTGTGATCTGTGGGAGGTATGGCCTTGGCCTACCAGCAGGGTTAGGGTTAGGGTTAGCCAGGTTCCTGGTGATGATCTGTCTGATGCGGGAGGAGACGGGTGTTGCTGTAGAGTGGGCGGAGCCTGAGACGGGTGGTGCAGCGGGCGTGGCAGCAGCAGAGTCCTGTCCATCTCCTCTTGGTGTCAGAGACAGGCTCGTCTCCTCCACCCTGCTGCTGCTGTCATGGTGGAGTAGAGACTCCTCCAGCTTCTACACACACACACACACACACACACACACACCGTGACATGACACCACACAATAGTTACTGCAGCTGAGTGTGTGTGTGTGTGTGTGTGTGTGTGTGTGTGTGTGTGTGTGTGTGCGTGTGCGTGCGTGCGTGCGTGCGTGCGTGTGTGTTTCTTTCAGTGTGGAGCAGATAGAGTCCTTCAGCTTCTACAACCATAGCCTCACACCATCATCACACCATCAACCAGTAATTACTGTAATGGCAATTAGCGTTCAATGGTTACTAGGGCAATAGCACTACTGTATACTGGAACATTGTTAATGTGGGAGGCAACCCCTCTGCCTAGGGAGACTAACCAAATATTAGCCAGATCCATATTTTTTATATTTAGGATTGTAATATATGTAAGGCAACATTTAATCCCACTAAATGCAGTCTTGCAGAATGAGAAGGCTTCTATCCTACTAGTGCCAGTGATGTATTTGAATTTGACTGTATAACCTTGTTCAAGTCAGGTGCACATATGTTTGTGTATTACGGAAGTGTGTAATATATAGCCTAATTAGGAACATGCATCGAATGTTTTGTAGTCCTCTGTTTTCATTTGTTAACAACAAGCGCTTGGCTTTCTTCAATTGCAAAACTATCATAAATGCACAATTTGAGCTCATGTTCAAGATTATTGTTCAAACTCAGGCTACTGTTGCACAAACCTGAATCACAGCTTCCAGTCCAGGCGATGTTGGTTCGCCTTGGTCTTCTTGAGAACTCATTGCGAAACTGATAGGAACTTCTACACTTTACCCGACAAGAGTTGATTACCTACAATCCACAAAACACACGTGCAAGGGCAAGTTGGTCAAAAAAAAAAAAAAAAAAAAAAACTATTTGGAAAATGATTGCTTTAAAAACAAAGTCAGAAGTTGTAATGCATAAACTAAGTGTCATACTATTTTTATTTAACGGAATCTAAGCATTCTACGACGAATACCGATTTCCCAACTTTTGCTAGTCGCCATAAAAACTTTACAAGAAGTTGCAGAGACAACGAAGTGCGAGCCTACGAGGCAAGTCCCAGCAGAGGTTGCCGGGTTACCAGACGCTCCCGGGCCGTTTCCATAGTAATAGAAAGCGGCTTGGCCGTTTCCATGGTAAGAGAGACGCTGTGAGTTCGATGGGTGGAGGAGATGGATACTTTGTAGCTTCGCTTTGATACAAATTGGTTAATGATCAAATACTTTGCTGCAGCGGGAGGAAACAGATTTTCTGCGGGATATCATTATTTGAAGACCTCCATGGCAGACCAATTAGTGTTCTAATCAATGATTTATAAATACACCATATATAAACGGTGGTATACATCATTGGTTCTAATAGATTGCCTAAAGCCTGATGAGCCATTTGCCACTGGGCAAAATCTGGTTGAATCACGCAGTGGTGTAGCGGTGCCTGGAGAAGAGGGTATACTCAGATTTTTACAAAACATTTCCCCAAAGGCCCGCCCAGCTGAAGGAAAGGCGCAATTTGTGAAAACTTCTGACAAACAGTGGCATACACTCGGAATGACCTAAAATTATAAATCCCGTAATGGTCTTTCATAGTCAGGCCAACCCAAGCTGTACTGTGCAGTAGGGTAGTAGTGGGAGTACTATTGAAATAGATAATTGAGGCTGCGTCCTGAGTCAGAAATTCACAGATTTCTGATTTGTTCCATTTTCTTCAGGTTTTCGCTCTCTAAGTCACACCAAAAAAATAAATAAATAAAAAGAACCTCCATATATATAAAATAAAATAACATGGAGGTTCTAAGTCCACAACAATGCTTACACCACATCAGGAGACCACTTTGAGGAATACATTTAGATTTTGGCGTGTAGTGACCCTTCTATTTAACTGTGCAGGCACCAAGCACTGTTGTTCGGTTAGCATGTTTCTGTAGCACACATGAGATGGAGTTTGCAAAACAAATGGCCACTGCATTGATGCCAATAATCATGATATCATTCTGCCAGGTAGGACTAGTCAACTTTGTAGCTAGGCCTGGTTAACATTGAATTGAGAAGGTTTTTGGGAAAACTTTTCCATCTACCAGAAGACAGTTAGGCCTATGTTAGCATCGCTGTATTTTCCCTGTTCATTAATTGTTTGAAACCTGGACGTTACACTTCATATTATGAGGCATCTTACCTTGCTTCAAAGTAGCCTATAGCCAAAATCCCACCATAGAAACGTGGAGGACATTATTTTTTATAAAGACTTAAAATAGAATGAAATCTAATTGTATTCATCACATGCTGCATAAACAACAGGTGTGGACTAACATTGTAATGCTTACAGTCCCTTCAACAACGCAGAGAGAAAGAACATAGAGAAATAATAGAACAGTAAAACATGTAATAATAAAAGTAATAATAAATACAGAATGAGTCACGATAACTTGGCTATATACAGGGAGTACCACTACTACTACTACTGCTACTACTACTACTACTACTGCTACTACTACTACTACTGCTACTACTACAACTACTATTACTACTACTACTACTACTACTACTACTACTACTACTACTACTATTACTACTACTGCTACTACTACTACTACTACTACTACTACTACTACTACTATTACTACTACTGCTACTACTACTACTGCTACTACTACTACTACTACTACTACTACTACTACTATTGCTACTACTGCTACTACTACTACTACTACTACTACTACTACTACTACTACTACTACTACTACTACTACTACTACTACTATTACTACTACTGCTACTACTACTACTACTACTACTACTACTACTACTACTACTACTGCTACTACTACTACTACTATTACTACTACTACTATTACTACTACTGCTACTACTACTACTACTACTACTACTACTACTACTACTACTACTGCTACTATTACTACTACTACTATTACTACTACTGCTACTACTACTACTACTACTACTACTACTACTACTACTACTACTACTACTACTACTGCTACTACTACTACTACTACTACTACTACTACTACTATACTACTACTACTACTACTACTACTGCTACTACTACTACTACTACTACTACTACTACTATTACTACTACTGCTACTACTACTACTACTACTGCTGCTACTACTACTACTACTACTGCTGCTACTACTACTACTACTACTACTACTACTACTACTACTACTACTACTACTATACTACTACTACTGCTACTACTACTACTACTACTACTACTACTACTGCTACTACTACTACTACTGCTGCTACTACTACTACTACTACTACTACTACTACTACTACTACTACTACTACTACTACTACTACTGCTGCTACTACTACTACTACTACTACTACTACTACTACTACTACTACTACTACTACTATACTACTACTACTACTACTACTACTACTACTACTACTACTACTACTCTTTGAAGAGGTCCTGGATGCCAGTGAGCTAGGCGTCAGGGATCTAATGGCCGTACGCAGTCCGACCCCCGTAGTCACATGCCAAGCAGTTGCCATATCAAGCGGTGATACAGCCAGTAAAGATGCTCTCGATGGTGCAGCTGTATAACCTTTTGAGGATCTGAGGGCCCATGCCAAATCTTTTCAGCCTCCTGAGGGGGAAGAGGCATTGTCATGCGCTCTTCACGACTGTGTTGGTGTGCTTGGACCGTGATGATTCCTTACTGATGTGGACATCAAGGAACTTGAAGCCCCCGTCGATGTGAATGGGGGCGTGCTCGGCCCTCCATTTCCTGTAGTCCACGATAAACATCTTACTGATGTTGAGGGAGAGGTTGTTGTCCTGGCACCACACTGCCAGGTCTCTGACCTCCTCCTTATAGGCTGTCTCATCGTTGTCGGTGATCAGGCCTACCACCGTCGTGTCGTCGGCAAACTTAATGATGGTGTTGGTGTCATGCTTGGCCACGCAGTCGTGGGTGAACAGGGAGTACAGGTGGGGACTAAGCACGCACCCCTGAGGGGCCCCCGGGTTGAGGATCAGTGTGGCAGATGTGTTGTACCTACCCTCACCACCTGGGGGCGTCCCGTCAGGAAGTCCAGGATCCAGTTGCAGAGGGAGGTGTTCAGTCCCAGGGTCCTTAGATTAGTGATGAGCTTCGAGGGCACTATGGTATTGAACGCTGACCTGTAGTCAAAGAACAGCATTCTCACATAGGTGTTCCTTTTGTCCAAGTGGGAAAGGGCAGTGTGGAGTGCAATAGAGATGGCATCATCTGTGGATCTGTTGGATGTGAATTGGAGTGGGTCCAGGGTGTCTGGCATGATGTTTTATTAGTATTATTAATTGAGGGGGTAGAACAGGTTTAATATTGCAGATAGATTGTAGCTTCCATCAATGTAACTGTCTGCATAATTTCCAATCCCCCATATATTTTTTGGGTAAATATACAGCACCATTTAAAGTTTGGACGCACCTACTCATACAAGGGTTATTCTTTATTTTTTACTATTTTCTACATTGTAGAATAATAGTGAAGACATCAAAACAATGAAATAACACATATGGAATCATGTAGTAACCCAAAAAGTGTTAAACAAATCAAAATATATTTTATATTTGAGATTCTTCAAAGTAGCCACCCTTTGCCTTGATGACAGCTTTGCACATTCTTGGCATTCTCTCAACCAGCTTCATGAGGTAGTCACCTGGAATGCATTTGAATTAACAGGTGTGCCTTGTTAAAAGTTAATTTGTGGAATTTCTTTCCTTCTTAATGCGTTTGAGCCAATCAGTTGTGTTGTGACAAGGTAGGGGTGGTATACAGAAGATAGCCCTATTTGGTAAAAGACCAAGTCCATATTATGGCAAGAACAGCTCAAATAAGCAAAGAGAAATGACAGTCCATCATTACTTTAGACATGAAGGTCAGTCAATTCGGAAAATGTCAAGAACTTTGAACGTTTCTTCAAGTGCAGTCGCAAAAACCATCAAGCGCTATGATGAAACTGGCTCTCATGAGGACCACCACAGGAAAGGAAGACCCAGAGTTACCTCTGATGCAGAGGATACGTTCATTAGAGTTACCAGCCTCAGAAAATGCAGCCCTAATAAATGCTTCACAGAGTTCAAGTAACAGACACATCACAACATCAACTGTTCAGAGGAGACTGCGTGAATCAGGCCTTCATAGTCGAATTGCTGCAAAGAAACCACCACTAAAGGACACCAATAAGAAGAAGAGACTTGCTTGGACCAAGAAACATGAGCAATGGACATTAGACCGGTGGAACTCTGTTCTTTGGTCTGATGAGTCCAAATTTGAGATTTTTGGTTCCAACCGCCGTGTCTTTGGGAGACGCAGAGTAGGTGAACGGATCCTCTCCACATGTGTGGTTCCCACCGTGAAGCATTGAGAAGGAGATGTGATGATGTGAGGGTGCTGTGACACTGCCGGTGATTTATTTAGAATTCAAGGCACACTTAACCAGCATGGCTACCACAGCATTCTGCAGTGATACACCATCCCATCTGGTTTGGGCTTAGTTGGACTATCATTTGTTTTTCAACAGGACAGTGACCCAACACACCTCCAGGCTGTGTAAGGGCTATTTGACCAAGAAGGAGAGTGATGGAGTGCTGCATCAGATGACCTGGCCTCCACAATCACCCGACCTCAACCCAATTGAGATGGTTTGGGATGAGTCGGACCGCAGAGTGAAGGAAAAGCAGCCCAACAAGTGCTCAGCATATGTGGGAACTCCTTTAAGACTGTTGGAAAAGCATTCCAGGTGAAGCTGGTTGAGAGAATGCCAAGAGTGTGCAAAGCTGTCATCAAGGCAAAGGATGGCTTCTTTGAAGAATCTAAAATATAAAATATAGTTTGATTTTTTAAACACTTTTTTGGTTACTACACAATTCCATGTGTGTTATTTCATAGTTTTGATGTCTTCACTATTATTCTACAATGTAGAAAATAGTCAAAATAAAGAAAAACCCTGGAATGAGTAGGTGTGTCCAAACTTTTGACTGGTAGTGTATATATACAATATATATTTAAAAATATATATATTTTCCGTTATTATTTTCTACCACCCCTCCCCTAATTGGAGTAAACTAATGGACAACATCACTTAGGCTTCTACTTCCAGCTTATAAATAATATATCTATATATATATATATTTTACAGACAGTGTATAGCAGGGGTGTCAAACGTCCGGCCCGCGGGCCGGATCAGGCCCGCAAACGGGTTTAATCCGGCCCGCAAGATGATTTTGTAAAGTATAAAAATGCGCTGCAATTTTTCAATAAAAGAAACTGCTGTTCCAATTGAGTCCACTGGATGGCGCAATAGCAATTGTGTTAAGCAAGCAAACTGTTTATACCAGGGCAGAGCAAGTAGGTCAAGCAAGTGCTGCCAGTCCGAATGAGCTACTTTGTTTTGCCCGCGATATTTATTACGGCTTCTACTATTAACATTATGTGCTTTGGCACCCTCATTGCCCCAATATGTCTCTGTCAAAAAAGAGAAAAGTGGACGCAGAGTGCAGAGTGTTCCAAGAAAAATGGTCATCCTCCTATTTATTCACGGAATTGAATGGGAAAGCTGTATGTTTGGTGTGTTCACAGCATGTTGCAGTGCTGAAAGAATATAACCTTCGTCGCCACTATGTGAGTCTTCATGCGGACAAATATGACAACTTTCAAGGACAGCGGAGAAGAGAGAAGGTGAATGAACTGTTGGCGGGTCTGAAGAAACAGCAGTCTGTGTTTACTCACAGCCGAGACATCAGTGACGCTGCAGTGAAAGCTAGCTACCTCATTGCTAATGAAATCGCAGTGGCTTCAAAACCATTTAGTGAGGGTGAATTTGTAAAAACATGCATGATGAAGGCAGCGGAGATTGTGTGCCCTGAAAAGCGCCAGGCTTTTGCAAATATCAGCCTGACAAGAAACACAGTTGCAGACAGGATTTCCGATCTTTCAGTGGATTTGGACAGCCAGTTGAAGCAAAAAGTAAAGTCATTTATTGCGTTTTCGGTTGCAATTGATGAAAGCACGGACATTACAGATGCTGCACAACTGCCCATTTTCATCCGCGGAGTTGATGACACATTGACCGTCACCGAGGAGTTTGTGGAGTTGGTGCCGATGACAGATACAACGACAGCAGCTGATATTTTCACCGCACTCGTCGGCGCGCTGGACAGGGTCGGAGTGGACTGGTCCCGCGCTGTCAGCCTGGCTACAGATGGTGCGCCCTCAATGATCGGGAAAAAAGCAGGCGTTGTGACAAAGTTCAGAGAGAAAGTGCAATCTGCAAATGGAGGACGTGATTTTTGGACTTTTCACTGTATTTTGCACCAGGAGGCTTTGTGTTGCAAGTCATTAAAGATGGATAACGTCATGAAGGTGGTCATCCAAACTGTTAATTTCATCCGATCCAGAACCCTGAATCACCGTCAGTTTGACAGCCTTCTCAGAGAGAAAGACCACATCTATGGCCTGCCATACCACACTGAGGTAAGATGGTTAAGCCGAGGTGCTGTGCTGAGGCGTTTCTTTGATTTACGAGAAGAAATTGAACAGTTCATGGAAGAAAAGGGCAAACCAGTGTTAGAATTTCATTGCGCAGAATGGATGCAGGACCTTGCATTTATGGTGGATGTTACAGAGCACCTGAATAACTTGAACAAACAGCTGCAAGGGCGCAACAAAGTTGTCACGCAGTATTATGACAGCATACGTTCTTTCAAGTTGAAGCTGTCATTGTGGGAGATGCAACTCGCCGGTGGTGATGCAGCTCACTTCTCCTGTCTGGAAAATAACGGGACTGTTACGGCAATTTGAGCAACGCATTCAGATTTTTGGTGAACTGGAGAAAGACTTCAACGTCTTTTGCTCGCCATTCACCATGAATCCCTCTGATCTGCCCTTCAGCATCCAACTTGAAATATTAGACTTGCAGTGTGACTCGGATTTGAAGGGCAAATTTGCCGCAGCTGGCTTGGACACATTTTATCAGAATCTCTTGCCAGGTTACCCCAACTTGACAGCCCTCGCTGCAAAACTGTTGTGCATGTTTGGAACCACATATCTTTGTGAGCAAGTTTTCTCTGTAATGAGCATAAATAAAACAAAGCTGCGCTCAAGGCTCACACACAAGCACTTGAATCACATCCTGAAGTTGGCTGCCACTCAGGATGTGACACCTGATATTGATGCGCTGGTGAAAGCTAAAAGATGCCAGGTATCAGGAGTCAAATAAACTATGCAACCCCACTTAAAGTGCTGCATGAGACACCCTGATATAGTTCTGTGATCTGTGATATACTTCTGTGAATCACTGAGGCATTGTGTGTTTGTGTGTTCTTTGTCCTCAGAATTTTCAAATAACTTGAGGTGTTTTATGATTAATAGTGATGTTGTGCTTGTACTATTTTGGACACACTGTCCTCAGGCTCCAGCTTTATGTTCATATGTTTTTATGTTGATGTTGTTTTTAATTGATTTTATTTAATTTATATATTTAACCTATTCTTGACTCTGTGGTTCTTGCACTTGTTTGGGGAACAGGATTTCATTATTTTTATCTACATTTCTGCCTGAGAAATGACCCCCTGATATAGTTCTGTGATCAGTGAAACAGTTCTGTGAATCACTGAGGCATTGTGTGTTTGTGTGTTCTTTTTCTTTAGAATTTTCAAATAAACTTGAGGTGTTTTATGATTAATAGTGATGTTGTGCTTGTACTATTTTGGACACACTGTCCTCATGCTCCAGCTTTATGTTTGATGTTGATCGTATTAAAACAAAGAAAACAATCTGAAGTTGTTGTTTTTAAGTTATATATACCATGATTTTACCGGTCCGGCCCACTTATAATAATAATAATAATAATAATATAATAATAAATAATAATAATAATAATAATAATAAATAATAATATGCCATTTAGCAGACGCTTTTATCCAAAGCGACTTACAGTCATGCGTGCATACATTTTTTTTGTGTATGGGTGGTCCCGGGGATCGAACCCACTACCTTGGCGTTACAAGCGCCGTGCTCTACCAGCTGAGCTACAGAGGACCACTTGGGAATAGATTTTCCTCCATGTGGCCCCTGAGCTAAAATGAGTTTGACACCCCTGCTGTATAGTATACTATAATTGTCTTTTGTTTGTTTTTAATCCCATCCTTCAGCCCTCAACCACTCTCTGAAGACCATCCGGTTTTGATGTCTATTTGCCATATACTTTTAACTGTATTGTTGGGATGATGGTGTTGATATGAGCCATGACCAGCCTTTCAAAGCATTTCATGGCTACAGATGTGAGTACTATGGGGCGATAGTCATTTAGACAGGTTACCTTGGCGTTTTTGGGCACAGGTACTATGGTGGTCTGCTTGAAACATGTAGGCATTACAGACTGGGTCGGGGAGAGGTTAAAAATGTCAGTGAAGTCACTTGCCTGCTGGTCAGCGCATGCTCTGAGTACGCTTCATGGTAATCAGTCTGGCCCTGCAGCCTTGTGAATGTTAACCTATTTAATTGTCTTACTCACATCGGCTACGGAGAGCGTGATCACACAGTCGTGTGGAACAGCTGTTGCTCTCACGCATGGTTCAGTGTTGCTTGCCTCGAAGCGAGCATAGAAGGCATTTAGCTCGTCTGGTAGGCTCGCGTCACTGGGCATCTCGTGTCAGGGTTTCCCTTTGTAATACGTGACAGTTTGCAAGCCCTGCCACATCCGACGAGCGTCAGAGCCGGTGTAGTAGGATCCGATCTTAGTCCTGTATTTATGCTTTACCTGTTTGATGGTTCGTTGCAGGACGTAACGGGAATAGTTATAAGCGTCCGGGTTAGTGTCCCGCTCCTTGAAAGCGGCTGCTCTAGCCTTTAGCTCAGTATGGATGTTGCTTGTAATCCATGGCTTCTGGTTGGGATATGTGCGTACGGTCACTGTGGGGACGATGTCCTCAATGCACTTTTTAATGAAGCCGGTGACTGATATGGTAAACTACTCAGTGCCATCAAATCAGTCCCGGAACATATTCCAGTCTGTGCTAGCGAAACAGTCCTGTAGCTTAGAATCCTCTTCATCAGACCATTTCTGCATTGAGCGCGTCACTGGTACTTCTTGTTTGAACTTTTGCTTATAGCCAGAAATTAGGAGGATAGAGTTAAGGTCAGGTTTGCCAAATGGAGGGCGAGGGAGAGCTTTGTACGCGTCTCTGTGTGTGGAGTAAAGGTGTTCTAGAGTTTCTTTGCCTCTAGTTGCACAGGTGACATGCTGGTAGAAATTGCGGATTTCAGTTTTCCTACATTTAAATCACTGGCCACTAGGAGCGCCGCCTCTGGATGAGCATATTCTTGTTTGCTTAAGGCCCGCTCATTGAGTGTGGTCTTAGTGCCAGCATCGGTTTGTGGTGGTAAATAGACAGCGAGCGGTTTGCTGATGTCAACGTTGTGAACAGAGTGCTCCATGGTGGCGGTGGGGTTATGGTATGGAAAGGAATAAGCTACGGACAACGAGCACAATTGCATTTTATTATACCGTGACGAGATCCTGAGGCCCATTGTTGTTCCATTCATCCGCGGCCATCACCTCATGTTCCAGCATGATAATGCACGGCCCAATGTCACAAGGATCTCTACACAATTCCTGGAAGCTGAAAATGTCCCAATTCTTCCATGGCCTGCATACTCACCAGACATTTCACCCATTGAGCATGTTTGGGATGCTCTGGATTGACGTGTACGACAGCGTGTTCCAGTTCCCGCCGATATCCAGCAACTTCACACAGCCATTGAAGAGGAGTGGGACTTTAGTTTAGTTTAGTTTAATAATCCAACCATTTAAGAAAACAAGCACACATAAAACTTGAAAAAGCCATACATCGAGGATAACACACAATAAAGTCTGGGACTTATTTCCATTGTGGTCCTCTTGACATTTTACAGGCCACAATCAACAGCATGATCAACTCTATGCGAAGGAGATGTGTCGCACTGCATGAGGCAGGTGACTGGTTTTCTGATCAATGCCACCTTTTTTTTAAGGTATCTGTGAACAACGTATGCATATTTGGATTCCCAGTCATGTGAAATCCTTGGAATAGGGCAAACATATTTTTTTGCAATTTACTGATTTCCTTATATGAAGTGTAACTCAGTAAAATCTTCGAAACTGTTTCATGTTGCGTTTATATTTTTCAGTTTATACAGTACATATTACAGTTGGAGTCGGAAGTTTGCATACACCTTAGCCAAATACATTAAAACTCTGTTTTTCACAATTCCTGACATTTAATCCTAGTAAAAATTCCCTGTCTTAGGTCAGTTAGGATCACCACTTTATTTTAAGAATGTGAAATGTCAGAATAATAGTAGAGAGAATGATTTAACTCAGCTTTAATTTCTTTCATCACATTCCCAGTGGGTCAGAAGTTTACATACACTCAATTAGTATTTGGTAGCATTGCCTTTAAATTGTTTTACTTGGGTCAAACGTTTCGGGTAGCCTTCCACAAGCTTTCCACAATAAGTTGGGTGAATTTTGGCCCATTCCTCCTGACAGAGCTGGTGTAACTGAGTCAGGTTTGTAGGCCTCCTTGCTCACACACACTTTTTCAGTTCTGCCCACACATTTTCTATAGGATTGAGGTCAGGGCTTTGTGATGGCCACTCCAATACCTTGACTTTGTTGTCCTTAAGCCATTTTGCCACATGGTCATTGTCCATTTGGAAGACCCATTTGCGACCAAGCTTTAACTTCCTGACATCCACATAATTTTCCTTCCTCATGATGCCATCTATTTTGTGAAGTGCACCAGTCCCTCCTGCAGCAAAGCACCCCCACAGCATGATGCTGCCACCCCCGTGCTTCATGGTTGGGATGGTGTTCTTCGGCTTGCAAGTCCCCCCTTTTTCCTCCAAACATAACGATGGTCATTATGGCCAAACAGTTCTATTTTTGTTTCATCAGACCAGAGGACATTGCACCAAAAAGTACGATCTTTGTCCCCATGTGCAGTTGCAAACCGTAGTCTGGCTTTTTTATGGAGGTTTTGGAGCAGTGGCTTCTTCCTTGCTGAGCGGCCTTTCAGGTTATGCCGATATAGGACTCGTTTTACTGTGGAAAAAGATACTTCTGTACCTGTTTCCTCCAGCATCTTCACAAGGTCCTTTGCTGTTGTTCTGGGATTGATTTGCACCAAGGTACGTTCATCTCTAGGAGACAGAACGCATCTCCTTCCTGAGAGGTATGACGGCTGCGTGGTCCCATGGTGTTTATACTTGCGTACTATTGTTTGTACAGATTAACGTGGCACCTTCAGGCATTTGGAAATTGCTCCCAAGGATGAACCAGACTTGTAGAGGTCCACCAATTTTTTTCTGAGGTCTTGGCTGATTTATTTTGATTTTCCAGTGATGTTAAGCAAAGAGGCACTGAGTTTGAAGGTAGGCCTTGAAATACATCCACAGGTACACCTCCAATTGACTCAAATTATGTCAATCAGCCTATCAGAAGCTTCTAAAGCCATGAAATACTTTTCTGGAATTTTCCAAGCTGTTTAAAGGCACAGTAAACTTAGTGTATGTAAACTTCTGACCCACTGGAATTGTGATACAGTGAATTATAAGTGAAATAATCTGTCTGTAAACAATTGTTGGAAAAATGACTTGTGTCATGCACAAATTAGATGTCCTAACCAACTTGACAAAACTATAGTTTGTTAACAAGAAATTTGTGGAGTTGTTGAAAAACGAGTTTTAATGACTCCAACCTAAGTGTATGTAAACTTCCAACTTCAACTGTATATAATTCATGGATTATGTCTCAAATACTCATAAAAGTGCGGTAAATATGTACATTTTCCTGTTTATAAAATATATTGTTCAAAACAAGCTTACTACTCTGCCCCTCATTGACTGCCAGCAGCAGCTCCACCTCCACGGGCCCGTAGGCCATGCGGTCGTTGCTTGGGTATTTTGCCTCCACGGGCCCGTAGGCCATGCGGTCGTTGCTTGGGGTATTTTGCCTCCACGGGCCTGTAGGCCATGCGGTCGTTGCTTGGGGTATTTTGCCTCCACGGGCCCGTAGGCCATGCGGTCGTTGCTGGGGTATTTTGCCTCCACGGGCCCGTTGGCCATGCGGTCGTTGCTTGGGGTATTTTGCCTCCACGGGCCCGTAGGCCATGCGGTCGTTGCTGGGGTATTTTGCCTCCACGGGCCCGTAGGCCATGCGGTCGTTGCTTGGGGTATTTTGCCTCCACGGGCCCGTAGGCCATGCGGTCGTTGCTGGGGTATTTTGCCTCCACGGGCCTGTAGGCCATGCGGTCGTTGCTGGGGTATTTTGCCTCCACGGGCCTGTAGGCCATGCGGTCGTTGCTGGGGTATTTTGCCTCCACGGGCCCGTAGGCCATGCGGTCGTTGCTTGGGGTATTTTGCCTCCACGGGCCCGTAGGCCATGCGGTCGTTGCTGGGGTATTTTGCCTCCACGGGCCTGTAGGCCATGCGGTCGTTGCTGGGGTATTTTGCCTCCACGGGCCTGTAGGCCATGCGGTCGTTGCTGGGGTATTTTGCCTCCACGGGCCCGTAGGCCATGCGGTCGTTGCTGGGGTATTTTGCCTCCACGGGCCCGTAGGCCATGCGGTCGTTGCTGGGGTATTTTGCCTCCACGGGCCTGTAGGCCATGCGGTCGTTGCTGGGGTATTTTGCCTCCACGGGCCTGTAGGCCATGCGGTCGTTGCTGGGGTATTTTGCCTCCACGGGCCCGTAGGCCATGCGGTCCTTGCTTGGGTTATTTTGCCAGCTATTTGCTATGACGGGGGAACTGCTAGCATAAATTATAACAGCACAAAGACTGTCCCAAATGTGTGTTCTGTCAGAACTTTTGGGTCTGCTCTAGTCTCCCTTTCATACTCAGCATCTAACTGACCTACATCTACATCATTTAGCAGACGCTCTTATTCAGAGCGACTTACAGTTAGTGAGTGCATACATTTTATTATTGATTTTTTGTTGTTATTTTTTTTCCCCATACTGGCCCCCCGTGGGAATTGAACCCACATCCCTGGCGTTGGAAATGCCATGCTCTACCAACTGAGCTACATCCCTACCGGCCATTCCCTCCCCTACCCTAATTGTGCGCCGCCCCATGGGTCTCGTCGTGTTCTCGGCCAACAACCCCATGGGTCTCCCGGACGCGGCCGGCTACGACAGAGCCTGGATTCGAACCAGGATCTCTAGCCTTAGACCACTGCGCCACTCGGGATTACATCTAGGATGTAATCATTAGTCCAAACAGTTGCAAATGAGAATGTCTATTGGACAAATTCAGGTATGTTTATCCCATTTTGTTCCGTTTGCTTCTGTTTAAGAAACATTTTTCAACAGAATCGGCGGAATGAATACACCCCTGATCACACGCCAACACAGTTCACTTTCATAGCAGCCACATAACAGCACACTCCCTTTGATCGTTGTATTGCTCCTCGCATCTACGCTCTCTCCTCCTCTCACCTTTTCCTTCACTTGTGGACAACAGTGCACAACACATCAGCTGTCTGTGACCAGGCTAAAAAACTTTTCAGAGACAAAACTTCATACCATAACCGCTAACCGCTACACACGGCCTACATCGTTGTCACCATATTAGCTAACATCATAGTCAAAATAACTACTAGAACTAACGCGTTATTAAACCCACTACAATCATGCAGTACAGTGTACAGTCAGCAAGCAGTTTAGCAGTTACACCAGCGGGCCCTGGTGGCCATAAATGTATAAAACCAAAAACTTACCTTGACTTGGAAGAGTTCCAGTGTTGGATAGCCTTAGCTAGCTAGCTAACATAGCATCCCTCTTTGTTTGACCTGGGTGTCTAAGTAGGCTAAACTAGATAGCTGCATTCGGTAGCTAAGTAAGTGAAAGTGAACAAATTCAATGAAATATAGCTCTCTCTTTCTCTCTCTGTTGCTTTTCCTACATTTTTGAAGAAATTAATTAGTTAAAAACTGTTAAACTATTTTATTTCTCTCTCTTTGAGTCAACCACTTACCACATTTTATGCACTGTAGCGCTAGCTAGCTGTAGCTTATGTACTGAAGTCAATGTATCCAGAGGAGGACGGAAGCTAGCTGTCCTCCGGCTACACCATGGTGCTACCCTAGAGAGGGCTGTTGAGGCTACAGTAGACCTTCATTGAATATATTTAATAGTGTTTTATCTAAAAAAGGAAAACTTTTTAATGTTTAGTGTTTTTCTGAAATTCACTGAGGAGGATGGTCCTCCCCTTCCTCCTCTGAGGAGCCTCCACTGGTATACGGCGTATACCTGCGTATATAATCCACTACTGAATTAACGTTGTTTCCACGTCATTTCAACCCCTAAAATCAATGTGATGACGTTGAATCAACGTGGAAAACGGATTGGATTTGCAAAAAGTTATCAACGTAAGGGCATTTTGTATTTTTTCAACCAACTTTTAACCTAAATCCATATCCAGTAGACGTTGAACTGACACTGTGCCCAGCGGACGTTGAACTGACACTGTGCCCAGCGGACGTTGAACTGACACTGTGCCCAGCGGACGTTGAACTGACACTGTGCCCAGCGGACGTTGAACTGACACCGTGCCCAGCGGACGTTGAACTGACACCGTGCCCAGCGGACGTTGAACTGACACCGTGCCCAGCGGACGTTGAACTGACACCGTGCCCAGCGGACGTTGAACTGACACCGTGTCCAGAGGACGTTGAACTGACACCGTGTCCAGCGGACGTTGAACTGACACCGTGTCCAGCGGACGTTGAACTGACACCATGCCCAGCGGACGTTGAACTGACACCGTGCCCAGCGGACGTTGAACTGACACCGTGCCCAGCGGACGTTGAACTGACACCGTGCCCAGCGGACGTTGAACTGACACCGTGTCCAGCGGACGTTGAACTGACACCGTGTCCAGCGGACGTTGAACTGACACCGTGCCCAGCGGACGTTGAACTGACACCGTGTCCAGCGGACGTTGAACTGACACCGTGTCCAGCGGACGTTGAACTGACACCGTGTCCAGCGGACGTTGAACTGACACCGTGCCCAGCGGACGTTGAACTGACACTGTGCCCAGCGGACGTTGAACTGACACCGTGCCCAGCGGACGTTGAACTGACACTGTGCCCAGCGGACGTTGAACTGACACCGTGCCCAGCGGACGTTGAACTGACACCGTGCCCAGCGGACGTTGAACTGACACCGTGCCCAGCGGACGTTGAACTGACACCGTGCCCAGCGGACGTTGAACTGACACCGTGCCCAGCGGACGTTGAACTGACACCGTGTCCAGCGGACGTTGAACTGACACCGTGTCCAGCGGACGTTGAACTGACACCGTGCCCAGCGGACGTTGAACTGACACCGTGCCCAGCGGACGTTGATCTGACACCGTGCCCAGCGGACGTTGAACTGACACTGTGCCCAGCGGACGTTGAACTGACACCGTGCCCAGCGGACGTTGAACTGACACCGTGCCCAGCGGACGTTGAACTGACACCGTGCCCAGCGGACGTTGAACTGACACCGTGCCCAGCGGACGTTGAACTGACACCGTGTCCAGAGGACGTTGAACTGACACCGTGTCCAGCGGACGTTGAACTGACACCGTGTCCAGGGGACGTTGAACTGACACCATGCCCAGCGGACGTTGAACTGACACCGTGCCCAGCGGACGTTGAACTGACACCGTGCCCAGCGGACGTTGAACTGACACCGTGCCCAGCGGACATTGAACTGACACCGTGTCCAGCGGACGTTGAACTGACACCGTGTCCAGCGGACGTTGAACTGACACCGTGCCCAGCGGACGTTGAACTGACACCGTGTCCAGCGGACGTTGAACTGACACCGTGTCCAGCGGACGTTGAACTGACACCGTGTCCAGCGGACGTTGAACTGACACCGTGCCCAGCGGACGTTGAACTGACACTGTGCCCAGCGGACGTTGAACTGACACCGTGCCCAGCGGACGTTGAACTGACACTGTGCCCAGCGGACGTTGAACTGACACCGTGCCCAGCGGACGTTGAACTGACACCGTGCCCAGCGGACGTTGAACTGACACCGTGCCCAGCGGACGTTGAACTGACACCGTGCCCAGCGGACGTTGAACTGACACCGTGCCCAGCGGACGTTGAACTGACACCGTGTCCAGCGGACGTTGAACTGACACCGTGTCCAGCGGACGTTGAACTGACACCGTGCCCAGCGGACGTTGAACTGACACCGTGCCCAGCGGACGTTGATCTGACACCGTGCCCAGCGGACGTTGAACTGACACCGTGTCCAGCGGACGTTGAACTGACACCGTGCCCAGCGGACGTTGATCTGACACCGTGCCCAGCGGACGTTGAACTGACACCGTGCCCAGCGGACGTTGAACTGACACCGTGTCCAGCGGACGTTGATCTGACACCGTGTCCAGCGGACGTTGAACTGACACCGTGCCCAGCGGACGTTGAACTGACACCGTGTCCAGCGGACGTTGATCTGACACCGTGTCCAGCGGACGTTGAACTGACACTGTGCCCAGCGGACGTTGAACTGACACCGTGCCCAGCGGACGTTGATCTGACACCGTGCCCAGCGGACGTTGAACTGACACCGTGTCCAGTGGACGTTGAACTGACACCGTGCCCAGCGGACGTTGATCTGACACCGTGCCCAGCGGACGTTGAACTGACACCGTGCCCAGCGGACGTTGAACTGACACCGTGCCCAGCGGACGTTGAACTGACACCGTGTCCAGCGGACGTTGATCTGACACCGTGTCCAGCGGACGTTGAACTGACACCGTGTCCAGCGGACGTTGAACTGACACCGTGTCCAGCGGACGTTGATCTGACACCGTGTCCAGCGGACGTTGATCTGACACCGTGTCCAGTGGGTTGCTTCTAAACAAAGGTTAAAAACCCCACTGCTGCAATAATAGCACAAAAGCAATATAATGTAAATAATGAAATGATCCATGATTTCCACCATTTAAAAAAAAATACATATTTACAAAGATGTATTGATTAAACATCACATTTTCTACAAAGATTTAATTTAATAACTCACAGTACATTTTCTACAAAGTTTGAATAAGTCAACAAAACAAACAAAAAAAAGCTAAACAATACAGATGCAAACAGATGTTTCAGGAAGCAACAATATAAATAAACACATGAGTACAACGTTACAAAAAACAGGAGTAGTACAATCGGCATAGAAGATCAAGTCACCTGCTATTGTAAGGCACGAAGGCATTCTCCATAACCTAGTGATGAACGACATTCCACATGCACGCAGTAGTCTGGGCTACTGACAGCCAAGACAGTCGGACACGACAGCCTGACAGTAGTCTGGGCTACTGACAGCCAAGACAGTCGGACACGACAGCCTGACAGTAGTCTGGGCTACTGACAGCCAAGACAGTCGGACACGACAGCCTGACAGTAGTCTGGGCTACTGACAGCCAAGACAGTCGGACAGTAGTCTGGGCTACTGACAGCCAAGACAGTCGGACACGACAGCCTGACAGTAGTCTGGGCTACTGACAGCCAAGACAGTCGGACAGTAGTCTGGGCTACTGACAGCCAAGACAGTCGGACAGTAGTCTGGGCTACTGACAGCCAAGACAGTCGGACACGACAGTCTGACAGTAGTCTGTGCACTTATAACCCTGAGATCAGTCTGTCATGGCCATGGGCTCAGTGCTTGAATTAGACCTGCATCTACTGCTTATAAAGGCCTAAACATCAAATCATTTCTGGGTAACAATTAAGTACTCTGATTGATTTCAATTAAAATGGTAAAAAAAAAAGAAACAGCTTGTCGTAATTTTCCACAATTTCACAGTATTATTCCAACCTCATAGTGTGGAAATATATATATAAAACAAAGGAACATCACGTTTTTGACTGCGCTGGGCCTTTAAGTACCGACGGCACATCTAGAATATTCACCCCTTAAAATATGGTAGGCTACACCAGTACTATTAAATTAAAATCAGTACCTAAAATGAGTAGCCTACCGGCACCTAAAATGAGTAGCCTACCGGCACCTAAAATGAGTAGCCTACCGGCACCCAAAGTAAGTAGCCTACTGGCACCTAAAATAAGTACCAGCACCTTTTTCCCTTCCACTTCAAGCACTGCATGCCATAGGCCGACCGTTCCATTTAGGTTTCATCGATGGGGAATGGGTCGGACCACTGGGAGGGGTCCAGGAAGACAGAACAGGTCCCGCTGTAGATCCAGAGCCTTGGGAGGAAACACTCCACCTTCCAGCTGTTCAAACCTCTGTTATACACCTCCACCTCCACGCCGTAGTCCCCCTCCATGCCCTTCCAGTGACCCCCCGTCGCAAAGAGCTGACCGTCCAACGCCACAAGACCTCCGTTCTCATGGAGCATGTGGAGCAGCTGGACCTGGGGGGAATACACAGGAGGAGAGGATTAATCAGTCCATCCATCCATCTCTCCATCCATCCATCTCTCCATCCATCTCTCCATCTATCTCTCCATCCATCCATCCATCTCTCCAGCCATCCATCTCTCCATCCATCCATCTCTCCATCCATCCATCTCTCAGCCATCCATCTCTCCATCCATCCATCTCTCCATCCATCCATCTCTCCATCCATCCATCTCTCCATCCATCTCTCCATCTATCTCTCCATCCAGCCATCCATCTCTCCATCCATCCATCTCTCCATCCATCCATCTCTCCATCCATCCATCTCTCCATCCATCCATCTCTCCAGCCATCCATCTCTCCATCCATCCATCTCTCCATCCATCTCTCCATCCATCCCTCTCTCCAGCCATCCATCTCTCCATCCATCCATCTCTCCATCCCTCTCTCCAGCCATCCATCTCTCCATCCATCCATCTCTCCATCCATCTCACCATCCATCCATCTCTCCATCCATCTCTCCATCCATCTCCATCCATCCATCCATCCATCCATCCATCCATCCATCCATCCATCCATCCATCCATCCATCTCTCCATCCATCTCTCCATCCATCTCTCCATCCATCTCTCCATCCATCCATCCATCCATCCATCTCTCCATCCATCCATCCATCCATCCATCTCTCCACCCATCCAGCCATCCATCCATGCAATATATTTGTAAAAACCCTTAATACATTGACAGTTGTCACAAAGTGCTTTCTAATAACCAGTACAATGTTTTAGAGATAAGAGAGATTATCTGTATTATATTAAAATGTTTACAGCATGCAGTGCAGACAACAGCAATTGAAACATTTCCATAAAAGCCCACCTTCTCCACATGTTAGCAGTGGGTCATAGCAGTAGACCTTTTTGGTCTAAACATAACCCTAACTCTAACCCCTAACCCCTAACCCCTAACCCTAACTCTAACCCCTAACCCTAACCCCTAACCCTAAACCTAACCCCTAACTCTAACCCCTAACCCCTAACTCTAACCCTAAACCCTAACTCTAACCCCTAACCCTAAACCCTAACCCTAACCCCTAACTCTAACCCTAACTCTAACTCCAACCCTAACTCTAACCCCTAACCCCTAACCCTAAAACCTAACTCTAACCCCTAACCCCTAACCCTAAACCCTAACCCTAACCCCTAATTCTAACCCTAACTCTAACTCCAACCCTAACTCTAACCCCTAACCCCTAACCCTAAACCCTAACTCTAACCCCTAACCCTAACTCTAACCCCTAACCCTAACTCTAACCCCTAACCCTAACTCTAACCCTAACACCTACCCCTAACCCTAACCCCTAACCCCTAACTCTAACCCTAACTCTAACCCTAACCCCTAACTCTAACCCTAACCCCTAACTCTAACCCTAACCCTAACTCTAACCCTAACCCCTAACCCTAACCCCTAAATCTAACTCTAACTCTAACCCCTAACCCCTAACCCTAACCCCTAACCCTAACTCTAACCCTAACTCTAACCCTAACCCCTAACTCTAACACTAACCCCTAACTCTAACCCTAACCCCTAACTATAACCCCTAACTCTAACCCTAACTCTAACCCTAACCCCTAACTCTAACACTAACCCCTAACTCTAACCCCTAACCCCTAACCCTAACCCCTAACCCCTAATCCCTAACTCTAACCCTAACCCCAACCCCTAACTCTAACCCTAACCCCTAACTCTAACCCTAACCCCTAACTCTAAACCTAACCCTAACTCTAACCCCTAACTCTAACCCCTAACCCCTAACCCTAACCCCTAACTCTAACCCTAACCCTAACTCTAACCCCTAACTCTAACCCCTAACCCCTAACCCCTAACCTCTAACCCCTAACCCTAACCCTAACTCTAACCCCTAACCCCTAACTCTAACCCTAACCCCTAACCTCTAACTCTAACCCTAACCCCTAACTCTAACCCTAACCCCTAACTCTAACCCTAACCCTAACCCCTAACTCTAACCCTAACCCTAACTCTAACCCCTAACCCTAACCCCTAACCCTAAACCTAACCCCTAACTCTAACCCTAACTCTAACTCCAACCCTAACTCTAACCCCTAACCCCTAACTCTAACCCTAAACCCTAACTCTAACCCCTAACCCTAAACCCTAACCCTAACCCCTAACTCTAACCCTAACTCTAACTCCAACCCTAACTCTAACCCCTAACCCCTAACCCTAAACCCTAACCCTAACCCCTAATTCTAACCCTAACTCTAACTCCAACCCTAACTCTAACCCCTAACCCCTAACCCTAAACCCTAACTCTAACCCATAACCCTAACTCTAACCCCTAACCCTAACTCTAACCCCTAACCCTAACTCTAACCCTAACACCTACCCCTAACCCTAACCCCTAACCCCTAACTCTAACCCTAACTCTAACCCTAACCCCTAACTCTAACCCTAACCCCTAACTCTAACCCTAACCCTAACTCTAACCCTAACCCCTAACCCTAACCCCTAAATCTAACTCTAACTCTAACCCCTAACCCCTAACCCTAACCCCTAACCCTAACTCTAACCCTAACTCTAACCCTAACCCCTAACTCTAACACTAACCCCTAACTCTAACCCTAACCCCTAACTCTAACCCCTAACTCTAACCCTAACTCTAACCCTAACCCCTAACTCTAACACTAACCCCTAACTCTAACCCCTAACCCCTAACCCTAACCCCTAACCCCTAATCCCTAACTCTAACCCTAACTCTAACCCTAACCCCTAACTCTAACCCTAACCCCTAACTCTAACCCTAACCCTAACTCTAACCCCTAACTCTAACCCCTAACCCCTAACCCTAACCCCTAACTCTAACCCTAACCCTAACTCTAACCCCTAACTCTAACCCCTAACCCCTAACTCTAACCCTAACTCAAACCCCTAACCCCTAACCTCTAACCCCTATCCCTAACCCTAACTCTAACCCCTAACCCCTAACTCTAACCCTAACCCCTAACCTCTAACTCTAACCCTAACCCCTAACTCTAACCCTAACCCTAACCCCTAACTCTAACCCTAACCCCTAACTCTAACCCCTAACCCCTAACCCCTAACCCTAACCCCTAACCCTAACCCTAACCCCTAACCCTAACCCCTAACCCCTAACCCCTAACCCCTAACCCCTAACCCTAACCCTAACCCCTAACCCTAACCCTAACTCTAACCCCTAACTCTAACCCCTAACCCCTAACTCTAACCCTAACCCTAACCCCTAACCCCTAACCCCTAACTCTAACCCCTAACCCTAACCCTAACCCCTAACTCTAACCCTAACCCCTAACCTTAACTCTAACCCCTAACCCCTAACCCTAAACCCTAACTCTAACCCCTAACTCTAACCCCTAACCCCTAACCCTAAACCCTAACCCTAACCCCTAACTCTAACCCTAACTCTAACTCCAACCCTAACTCTAACCCCTAACCCCTAACCCTAAACCCTAACTCTAACCCCTAACCCCTAACCCTAAACCCTAACCCTAACCCCTAATTCTAACCCTAACTCTAACTCCAACCCTAACTCTAACCCCTAACCCCTAACCCTAAACCCTAACTCTAACCCCTAACCCTAACTCTAACCCCTAACCCTAACTCTAACCCCTAACCCTAACTCTAACCCTAACACCTACCCCTAACCCTAACCCCTAACCCCTAACTCTAACCCTAACTCTAACCCTAACCCCTAACTCTAACCCTAACCCTAACTCTAACCCTAACCCCTAACCCTAACCCCTAAATCTAACTCTAACTCTAACCCCTAACCCCTAACCCTAACCCCTAACCCTAACTCTAACCCTAACTCTAACCCTAACCCCTAACTCTAACACTAACCCCTAACTCTAACCCTAACCCCTAACTCTAACCCCTAACTCTAACCCTAACTCTAACCCTAACCCCTAACTCTAACACTAACCCCTAACTCTAACCCCTAACCCCTAACCCTAACCCCTAACCCCTAATCCCTAACTCTAACCCTAACCCCAACCCCTAACTCTAACCCTAACCCCTAACTCTAACCCTAACCCCTAACTCTAACCCTAACCCTAACTCTAACCCCTAACTCTAACCCCTAACCCCTAACCCTAACCCCTAACTCTAACCCTAACCCTAACTCTAATCCCTAACTCTAACCCCTAACCCCTAACTCTAACCCTAACTCTAACCCCTAACCCCTAACCTCTAACCCCTAACCCTAACCCTAACCCCTAACCCCTAACTCTAACCCTAACCCCTAACCTCTAACTCTAACCCTAACCCCTAACTCTAACCCTAACCCCTAACTCTAACCCTAACCCTAACCCCTAACCCCTAACTCTAACCCCTAACCCTAACCCTAACCCCTAACCCTAACCCCTAACCCTAACCCTAACCCCTAACCCCTAACCCCTAACCCCTAACCCTAACCCCTAACCCCTAACCCCTAACCCTAACCCCTAACCCCTAACCCCTAACCCTAACCCCTAACCCTAACCCTAACTCTAACCCCTAACTCTAACCCCTAACCCCTAACTCTAACCCTAACCCTAACCCTAACCCCTAACCCTAACCCCTAACCCCTAACCCCTAACCCCTAACCCTAACTCTAACCCCTAACTCTAACCCCTAACCCCTAACCCTAACCCCTAACCCCTAACCCCTAACTCTAACCCCTAACCCCTAACCCCTAACCCCTAACCCTAACCCCTAACCCTAACCCACCTTCTGCCACATGTTAGCCAGTGGGTCATAGCAGTAGACCTTCTTGGTGTTGTCAGCGATCAGGTAGATGAGCCCCTCCACTGAGACGCAGCGAGGAGAGGACAGGTACTTGGGGATGAAGGGAGAGCAGATGATACTCCACCCATCTTGAGGACAGAGAGGCACAATGGGGCAAAGGTATGAGATAGGATTCTGATGAGCATCTGAGAACTGTTGTAGCCTACCTGTTTTTCCTTTATCCTCACTCAAAACGTATTTAGTGTAATGGACAAAGGTAGAGAAGGGCATCTGAACAACACATGCTACATCTGAGAGGTAGGCTACCTGTTTGATTGCACTGACAATAGAATTTAGATGGGATACTAAAAGGATACTGTTTTGACACCATCTACTGCGAAACAAGTTGCATTTCTAAAGCGATAAACAATTATTGGGATCATTGCTGGGGTCAATTCCTTTTAAATTCAGTAAATCCTATAATAATATGCCATTTAGCAGACGCTTTTATCCAAAGCAGCTTACAGTCATGCGTGCATACATTTTTGTGTATGGGTGGTCCCGGGGATCGAACCCACTACCTTGGCGTTACAAGCGCCGTGCTCTACCAGCTGAGCTACAGAGGACCATGAAATGAAGTGAACTTGAAATGCAATTGACCCTAACACTGGTGACGGTTCCATATTGTGAGTATATTAGCTACAGTATATGATGATCCACGTTGTTCCTACCTACCTATAACAGGGTTGTAGCACTGCAGAGTCAAGGCGTTGTACTTAACAGCACAGGAACCTATCACGTACAGTTTACCATGGCAGGCAGTAGCTGTGAAGTTTGTCACGTATTTCACAGCAGGGCATGTTCGGGCCCAGGTGTCATTATATGGGTCATAGTGCTCAATGTCTACAAAGTCCATTGTAGTGCCTGTGGAGAGAAAACAATGGTGTTATATGACCAGACCACTGTTAATAAAAACTTGAACTAATTATGACAAAACATATCTATCACTACAGATCGGCAGGCTGCAGTGGTATAGGGGTCTGTATAGTATAGAGAATACCCTATTTCCTATAGGTCTATTTCCTATACGTCAAGTTCCTATAGGTATATTATAGGTCTAGTTCCTATAGGTATATTATAGGTCTAGTTCCTATAGGTATATTATAGGTCTAGTTCCTATAGGTATATTATAGGTCTAGTTCCTATAGGTATATTATAGGTCTAGTTCCTATTGGTATATTATAGGTCTAGTCCCTTTAGGTATATTATAGGTCTAGTTCCTATAGGTGTAGTTCCTATAGGTATATTATAGGTCTAGTTCCTATAGGTATATTATAGGTCTAGTTCCTATATGTATATTATAGGTCTAGTTCCTATAGGTATATTATAGGTCTAGTTCCTATAGGTATATTATAGGTCTAGTTCCTATAGGTATATTATAGGTCTAGTTCCTATAGGTCTAGTTCCTATAGGTATATTATAGGTCTAGTTCCTATAGGTATATTATAGGTCTAGTTCCTATAGGTATATTATAGGTCTAGTTCCTATAGGTCTAGTTCCTATAGGTATATTATAGGTCTAGTTCCTATAGGTATATTATAGGTCGAGTTCCTATAGGTCTAGTTCCTATAGGTCTAGTTCCTATTGGTATATTATAGGTCTAGTTCCTATAGGTATATTATTGGTCTAGTTCCTATAGGTCTTATTTCTCTCTTTCCTCCAATGACGTAGATCTCTCCGCTGAGGGCTGCTGATGTGTGGTTAGTCCGGGGCCGGAGCATGGGAGCCACCGTCACCCACCGCCCCTCTCTGGTGATGTACTTCCAGGTCTCTGTGGTCGACCAGGTGTTGGATTGGGAACCCCTCGAGCCCCCTAAGAAGAGTGAGTGAGTGAGTGAGTGAGTGAGTGAGTGAGTGAGAGAGAGAGAGAGAGAGAGAGAGAGAGAGAGAGAGAGAGAGAGAGAGAGAGAGAGAGAGAGAGAGAGAGAGAGAGAAAGAAAGAGAGACACCATCAGATCATTGTCAATCCTCTATTCAGGACACTGAGGATACTGGATACATCAATTATATTGATCAAGTAAGCACCCAGCACACTGCAACACTTGGAAGAAATCTGTAATTGCATGTATTTATTTGATGTATTTATGTATTTATTTGATGTATTTATTTTATGAATTCATGTATTTATTTTTTCTGATCAAGTGCCCTAAATAAAAGCCAACCAACCTGTGACATAAACGTCATTATTCAGAGAGACCACAGAGTATCCGTACTTGTTGTGGTTGGGGAAGACCGGCAGCTCATACCACTGCTCTGTAGAGAGAGACATGATAATGTTATTCACATCACAACATTAACATTATTTAGAGGGTCTTTGCTGGAGGGACACTAGCCTGTTACCAGATCTGTTTGTGCTGTCTTGTCAACTCCTATGGTCATTGGCACGTGACAATTTTGGCCAGACAGCACAAACAGATCAAGGAACCAGGTTATAGGGATACAGACGCTCAGAACACATGGGTGCGGAAGAGGAAGATGGGGAGGAAGAGGAAGATGGGGAGGAAGGGGAAGATGGGGAGGAAGGGTAAGATGGGGAGGAAGGGGAAGATGGGGAGGAAGGGGAAGATGGGGAGGAAGGGGAAGATGGAGAGGAAGGGTAAGATGGGGAGGAAGGGGAAGATGGGGAGGAAGGGGAAGATGGGGAGGAAGGGGAAGATGGGTGAGGAAGAGGAAGATGGGGAGGAAGAGGAAGATGGGTGATGAAGAGGAAGATGGGGAGGAAGGGGAAGATGGGTGAGGAAGGGGAAGATGGGGAGGAAGGGGAAGATGGGTGAGGAAGAGGAAGATGGGGAGGAAGAGGAAGATGGGTGATGAAGAGGAAGATGGGGAGGAAGGGGAAGATGGGTGAGGAAGAGGAAGATGGGGAGGAAGAGGAAGATGGGGAGGAAGGGGAAGATGGTGAGGAAGGGGAAGATGGGGAGGAAGGGGAAGATGGGGAGGAAGGGGAAGATGGGGAGGAAGAGGAAGATGGGAAGGAAGAGAAAGATGGGGAGGAAGGGGAAGATTAGGAGGAAGGGGAAGATGAGGAGGAAGGGGAACGTTACGTGTCTTAGGGTTGTAGAAGCCGCAGTTCCCGGGCAGCAGCCTGGGGTCTCTGTCTTCATCATCCTCGTCATCTTCGTCATCTGAGTCGTCCAGCGAGCGGCCTCCCATCACGAATAACACCTCCTGCAGGTTAGGTTGGGGACTCGGGCTGCCACTCTGGACCACGTCTCCTGGCTTCACGCCCATTTTCTACACAAAGACAGTGATTTGGAAATGTTGGGATATATGGAAGTTCTCTCTGCACTGATAAAACTAAAGGTTTCCCAGACACAGAACAAGTCTCGCCCTGGAATGAACTCAATGTAGAACCTCCGTTGAAAGTGCTTTTGATTCAAGGACTAGGCTTTTTGGTGGCTGGTTAAACCGGACCATTAAGTATAAAAGACTAAAACATTGGTACTTTATTATCTTGTATTCATATACCTCTCTGCAGACCATCTCCACTGCCTCCACACAGCTGGGAGAGGCTAGGACCAGGCTATCCTTCATTAGGGTGTTGGTGAGGTAGTCAGGAGGCAGGAGGGCCAGGCGGGTCAGCCCCAGAAGCTCCGGGAGGTGGGGGAGTCGGGACTCCTGGTGGTGCCTCACCCAGGCCAGTGCTGCCTCCACACGGGTACACTCTGTCCTGGTCTGCAGCCTCTCGTTGGACAGACACGCCACTAACCTCTCCTTCTCCAGCAGAGGGAACTCCTCCCAGCGCTGCACGGCCTCGAAGTTCTCCAGGAGGAATGCCCAGGCCTTTGCTACCACCTCGGGACAGCCGTGGACCTCCCCGAACGCCAGGATGCCCAGGCAGTTGGTGGCATCAATCTGGTGCTGGAGATAACGGCTGCACACGGTCCGGACCGCCTGGAACTGTAGCTGGCTGGACGTGCGTATCAGGCCCTCCACGTTCCCCTGGTTGATGGTGAGTTTCCCTGTGTAGCAGAAGTCTAGAAGGGAAGCCATGATGTCAGGGTCCACGCCGTGCAGCTCCACCCGGGCCGCGATGCTCTCCACAAAATCCCCGGAGAACATGGAGTGGAAGTAGACGCTGCAGAGAGCCAGGACGGCCCGGTGGCAGGGGAAGTCGCGGCCGCCCGCGGCCAGGGTCACGTCCACTAGTTTGGGGTTGCAGCAGAGGGAGCGCAGCCCCTCCAGGATGCTCTGGGGGTGGGAGGCCAGGCAGAAGTCCAGGTCGTCCACGTTACGCACCATGGTGACCACGCCCCTTCTTCACCTTTACCCTTCGGACCACTAATCTCTTAATCTGTTCAGAACGGGCCAACAGCTGCGGTCAATGTTTACCTACAAGAGGAGAGATGAGGGAGGAGAATTCTCGGACAAAACTTAATCTTCAGGGTCCGTATCCACAAAGAACGTCTCTGAGGAAGAATGCTGATCTAGGATCAGGTTCCCCCTCTCATTCATTATGATTTTAAAAGGCAAAACTGCACTCCTACTCAGAGATGCTTTGTGAATACGGACCCAGGATGACAACGACAGTGTTAGTAAGCAGGTGGCCTGAGAGAGGTCATCCAAGTTCAGTACAGTAAAATGGCTAGAATACACGTCATGTTTATTCATATAGCAATATGAATCATGTTATAGAACACTTACAACAACCACAGCTTGGAACACAGGTGCTTGCAAAAGGCTGTTTATCTGTCACATTCATAATAACAACTTGTTACTTTGAAGCTGATTTTCTACCCCTAGAGTGCTGATTAAATGTGTTTACAAGAGAAAGAACAAGAGAAAATAATGAAAAAAAAGGAAAATACACCAAGTAATTTAGAAATAATGAAACATTTATACAAGATCTTTTATCCACCGACTAAAAGATCCAGAACCTCCCAAAGCTTCTGAAAAGCCCCTCCAGCATAAACTAGCTGGCTGGGATGGATCAGGACCACTGACTGGACTGACTGAACGCAATCCAGTCCTCTCCACTGGACCCTCAGCTGCACAATATACGTCATCAGTTTGGGCACCAGGCATGTCTGTATAGCCTCCCCCCACAGAGAACAGGCTACTCAGGCGAAGTAAGATCAAAGTTAGATCAAGCTGAAGCATTGTTTGCAAGATCACATAATGATCACAGTATTCCACATAACAAAACCGATTATAGTTGCATAGTATAACGTTACAAAAAACACCACTGCACGCGACTAGGCATGTTTTCCAGCGGCAGGGACTGGGAAACTAGCCAGGATCAAGGGGAAGATTAACTGAGAAAAGTACAGAGAGATCCTTGATGAAAACCTGCTCCAGAGCGCTCAGGACAACAGACTGGGGCAAAGGTCCACCTTCCAACAGGACAACGACCCTAAGCACACAGCCAAGACAAGGAAGGAGTGGCTTCGGGACAAGTCTCTGAATGTCCTTGAGTGGGCCAGCCAGAGCCCGGACTTGAACCCGATCGAACATCTCTGGAGAGACCTGAAAAATAGCTGTGCAGCGATGCTTCCCATCCAACCTGACAGAGCTTGAGAGGATCTGCCGAGAGGAATGGGAGAGACTCCCCAAATACAGGTGTGCCAAGCTTGTAGCGTCATACCCAAGAAGACTTTGAGGCTGTAATCGCTGCCAAAGGTGCTTCAACAAAATACTGAGTAAAAGGTCTAAATACTTATGTAAATGTGATATTTCCGGGGTTTTTTGTTGTTGAAATTTGCAAAGATTTCAGCAAATCTGTTTTTGCTTAGTCATTACACTCAGTCGTATTTAGTAGAATAATTAATGGATTGCCAATATTTTGGCACGTCAACTTTTAGGTTAGGAAAGTTAATACATGAAACCACCTAAATATACTCACATTCACTGAACATTTAGTATTTGAAACTCAAACATTCATTTCCCAACTGCTTTTTCTATAATTATACAGGCTCTTCATCCTTCTCCAAACCTTATAGTCCAATGCATCCAACATTTTGCCATGGGATTGGGCAGCTGCTATTGGAGAACTCATCCGGTTTAGAACTATTATTGTGCTAATATTTGTGTTTTTTCGCATTATTTGTAATTTATTCTGTACATAATGTTTCTGCCACCATCTCTTATGACCAAAAATTACTTCTGGATATCAGGACAGCGATTACTCACCTCGTATTGGAAGAAGATTTTTTCTTCAACGAGTCAGACGCGAAGGATATTCTACAGACACCCGAAAGGCCCAAATCCCTGTCATTCGCATGAGAAAGAGACAGAGATATCGTGGACGTAGATCGGGGTGCCTTGTAAGGATCAGACGGTGAGCAATCTGCCTCTTCCATCAATCCTATTAGCCAATGTACAATAATTGGAAAACATAATGGACGACCTAAGATCAAGAATATCCTACCAATGGGACATTAAAAAGCGAGTCATGTCTGAACGACGACATAGATAACACACAACTGGCAGGATATACGATACATCGGCAGGAGAGAACAGCTGACTCTGGTAAGACAAGGGTGGCGGTTTGTGTATATTTGTAAACAACAGCTGGTGCACAATATCTAATACTAAGGAAGTCTCAAAGTTTTGCTCGCCTAAGGTAGAGTATCTCATGATAAGCTGTAGACCACACTATTTACCAAGAGAGTTTTCTGTATAAGGCCATAAGCAAACAGGAAAATGCTCATCCAGAGGCAGCACTCCTAGTGGCCAGGAACTTTAATGAAGGGAAACTTAAATCCGTTTTACCTAATTTCTTCCAACATGTTAAATGTGCAACCATGAGAAAAAAAACTCTAGACCACCTTTACTCCACACACAGAGACGCGTACAAAGCTCTCCCTCGCCACCATTTGGCAAATCTGACCATAACTCCATCCTCCTGATTCCTGCTTATAAGCAAAAACTAAAGCAGGAAGCACCAGTGACTCGGTTAATAAGGAAGTGGTCAGATGACGCAGATGCTTAGCTACAGGACTGTTTTGCTAGCACAGACTGGAACATGTTCCGGGATTCTTCAGATAGCATTGAGGAGTACACCACATCAGTCACTGCCTTCATCAATAAGTGCATCGATGATGTCGTCCCCACAGTGACCGTACGTACATACCCCAACCAGAAGCCATGGATTACAGGACACATCCGCACTGAGCTAAAGGGTAGAGCTGCCGCTTTCAAGGAGCAGGACTCTAACCCGGATGCTTATAAGAAATCTCGCTATGCCCTCCGACGAACCATCAAACAGGCAAAGAGCCAATACAGGACTAAGATTGAATCGTACTACACCGGCTCTGACGCTCGTCGGATGTGGCAGGGCATGAAAACTATTACAGACTACAAAGGGAAGCACAGCCGCGAGCTGCCCAGTGACACAAGACTTCCAGACGAGCTAAACCACTTCTATGCTCGCTTCGAGGCAAGCAACACTGAAGCATGCATGAGAGCACCAGCTGTTCCGGATGACTATGTGATCACGCTCTCCGTAGCCGATGTGAGTAAGACTTTTAAGCAGGTCAACATTCACAAGGCCGCAGGACCAGACGGATTACCATGATGTGTACTCCGAGCATGTGCTGACCAACTGGCAAGTGTCTTCACTGACATTTTCAACATGTCCCTGACTGAGTCTGTAAAACCAACATGTTTCAAGCAGACGACCACCATAGTCCCCGTGCCCAAGGACTCTAAGATAACCTGCCTAAATGACTACCGACCCGTAGCACTGACGTCTGTAGCATGAAGTGCTTTGAAAGGCTGGTCATGGCTCATATCAACAACATTATCCCAGAAACCCTAGACCCACTCTAATTTGCATACCGCCCCAACAGATCCACAGATGATGCAATCTCTATTGCACTCCGCACTGCCCTTTCCCAACTGGACAAAAGGAACACCTATATGAGAATGCTATTCATTGACTACAGCTCAGCATTCAACCCCATAGTGCCCTCAAAGCTCATCACTAAGCTAATGATCCTGGGACTAAACACCTCCCTCTGCAACTGGATCCTGGACTTCCTGATGGGCCGCCCCCAGGTGGTAAGGGTAGGTAACAACACATCTGCCACACTGATCCTCAACACGGGGGCCCCTCAGGGGTGCGTGCTCAGTCCCCTCCTGTACTCCCTGTTCACCCATGACTGCATGGCCAGGCATGACTCCAACACCATCATTAAGTTTGCCGACGACACAACAGTGGTAGGCCTGATCACCGACAATGATGAGACAGCTTATAGGGAGGAGGTCAGAGACCTGGCCGTGTGATGCCAGGATAACAACCTCTCCCTCAACGTGACCAAGATAAAGGAGATGATTGTGGACTACAGGAAAAAAAGAGGACTGACAACGCCCCCATTCTCATCGACGGGGCTGTAGTGGAACAGGTTGAGATCTTCAAGTTCCTTGGTGTCCACATCACCAACGAACTATCATGGTCCAAACACACCAAGACAGTTGTGAAGAGGGCACGACAAAGCCTATTCCCCCTCAGGAGACTGAAAAGATTTGGCATGGGTCCTCAGATCCTCAAAAAGTTCTACAGCTGCACCATTGGAGAAGCATCCTGACTGGTTGCATCACCGCCTGGTATGGCAACTGCTTAGACTCTGACTGCAAGGCACTAGAGAGGGTAGTGCGTACGGCCCAGTACATCACTGGGGCCAAGCTTCCTGCCATCCAGGACCTCTATACCAGGCGGTGTCAGAGGAAGGCCCTCAAAATTGTCAAAGACTCCAGCCACCCTAGTCATAGACTGTTCTCTCTGCTACCGCACGGCAAGCGGTACCGGAGTGCCAAGTCTAGGTCCAAAATACTTCTCAACAGCTTCTACCCCCAAGCCATAAGACTCCTGAACAGCTAATCATGGATACCTGGACTATTTGCACTGCCCCCCCCCCCCCCCCCCCCCCCCCACTCCATCTTTTTACGCTACTGCTACTTTGTTAATTATTTATGCATAGTCACTTTAACTCTACCCACATGTACATATTACTTCAACTACCTCAACTAGCCGGTGCCCCCGCACATTGACTCTGCACCGGTACCCCACTGTATATATAGCCTCCCTACTGTTATTTTATTTTACTTCTGCTCTTTTTTTCTCAACACTTTTTGGTTTTATTCTAATTTTTTGTTAAAAATAAATGCACTGTTGGTTAAGGGCTGTAAGTAAGCATTTCACTGTAATGTCTGCACCTGTTGTATTCGGCGCATGTGGCCAACATAATTTGATTTGATTTGATTTGATTTGAAAGCCAGCTAGCCAACAAACAGGCAAATAAAGGTAGCTAACCAATCAATGTGCTTTTGTTTTGATTAACTAGGTAGCTAGCTAGATAGAAGCGCTAACTAGTTAGCTAACGTAACGCTATACCAGTCAGATGAGAGCTAACATTGGCTAGGTAGCTAACCAACAAACAAGGAAAGCTAGCTAGCTATATTTTGCCAAGTAAGGTTTTTTTTATATAAGGCTGAAGTCATCATGTGTAAACTGTTGATCTAGACACTTGTATGTAATGGGAGAGCAATCAAATATGCACAAATAAGATCCTTGGCTCCTATGATAGCCAGTTAACGTTAAATATAATAATAATATGCCAGTTAACGTTAACTAGCTAGGCAACGTTAGCCAAAGTAAGACTGTAACGTTAGCTAACTTGTATTGCCAGTTCATGCACGACAAAATATCATATTTTCTTACACAAAACATAGCTAACTGAACAAAAATATAAACGCAACATGTAAAGTGTTGGTCCCATGTTTCATGAGCTGAATAAAAAATATCCCAGAAATGTTCCATAAGCACAAAAAAGCTAATTTATCTAAAATGTTGTGCACAAATTTGTTTACATCGCTGTTAGTCAGCATTTCTCCTTTTCCAAGATAATCCATCGACCTGACAGGTGTGACATATCAAGAAGCTGATTAAACAGCATGATCATTATGCAGGTGCCCCTTGTGCTGGGGACAATAAAAGGCGGTTTTGTCTCACAACACAATGCCACAGATGTCTCAAGTTTGAGGGAGTGTGCAATTGGGATGCTGACTGTAGGAATGTCCACCAGAGCTGTTGTCAGAGAATTTCATGTTCATTTCTCTACCATAAGCTGCTTCCAACGTCGTTTTAGAGAATTTGGCAGTACGTCCAACCAGCCTCACAACCGCAAACCATGTGTAATCATGTCACCCCAGGACCTCCACATCTGGCTTCTTCACCTGCGAGATCATCTGAGACCAGCCACCCAGAGAGCTGATGAAACTGAAGAGTATTTATGTCTGTAATAAAGAGCTTTTGTGGGGAAAAACACATGATTGTTTACTTTACTTTTATTGCTGTGTTATAAACTGAATGCTGATTGGCTGAAAGCTGAATTGCATGGTATATCAGACAGTATACCACGGGTATGACAAAACATGTATTTTTACTGTTCTAATTACGTTTTTAACCTGTTTATAATAGCAATTAGGCACCTCAGGGGTTTGTGGTATATGGCCAATATACCACAGCTAAGGGTCGATGAAAATTCTGAAAATAAATTGTTTTTGTCAATTGTGTGGTCAAGCCAGTCCTCCATGAAAGCAATTTCGTTTGTCCTTCTCTTAATGCCAAGAGTGTGCAAAGCTGTCATCAAGGCAAAGGGTGGCTATTTGAAGAATCTCAAATATAAAATATGTTTTGATTTGTTTAACACGTTTTTTGGTTACTACATGATTCCATGTGTGTTATTTCATAGTTTTGATGTCTTCACTATTATTCTACAATGTAGAAAATAGTAAAAATAAAGAAAAACCCTTGAATGAGTAGGTGTTCTATAACTTTTGACCGGTAGTGTATATATGCTTTACTTGATAACAGATGTCACCAGCTGCCTACTACCTTAGAAACGGATAATGTGATTGGCAGATGTGATCAGCAGAGATAGTACCATGGATAGTACACAAGTTTTGATTGGTTTACAGTTTAGTACACTGCGGCGTTCGCCTGTGCAGCTAGCAAACATAAAAGTAATAATTGACATTGCCAACAAACAGAAATGTGTTCAGAATAAATAAATATACACAATACGTAAAAACCAGCTCCTCCCTCGAACGGAGATCCATCATCTGGAAAACTAAAGCAGACAGCTGCCTGTTTGTTAACTCAATCTGCTCAAAAATTCACTCACTGTACATCATTCAAAACAACACTGTACATCATTCAAAACAACACTGTACATCATTCAAAACAACCCTGTACATCATTCAAAACAACACTGTACATCATTCAAAACAACACTGTACATCATTCAAAACAACACTTGTACATCATTCAAAACAACACTGTACATCATTCAAAACAACACTGTACATCATTCAAAACAACACTTGTACATCATTCAAAACAACACTGTAGGCTACTTCAAAACAACACTGTATAACTCAAGATCTAAGTGCATATTGAGATGGGTGAAACTTAAAGAATTATAATTCACGATTGAATGCAGTGCTTTTTGTCTTACAGTAACGTTATGCTATTGTATTCGGTTCTGTTATGTAGAATACTGTGATCATTATGTGAGATCTTGCAGACATTGATTCAGTTTGATCTAACTGTATTAAACAAGCACCATTGGCCTGAGTAGCCTGTTCTCTATAGACAATATACACATACGCAGAAAGTGATCCGCACATGCCCAGAATCTTCGGGAAGCTTCGTATATTTTAGTCGTTGGATTAAAGACCCCGAAAAAGTTGGATCAGCAGCCAAGTACCAATTTATGATACAAAATAGTTTGTGAGCTTTTACGCCTAGGCCTCATGCACAATTTAATGTAGAGTCATGCAGTGAAAACTTTATATAGTACGTGGGATTTCACAATATTTCCTTCGTATCCTAGGAGAGTTGACATGAAATGTTTTTTTTTTTTTATAAAAGTCAAACATTGCTGTCTTACCAAGTCACAGAGCTATCTGTATCCCATGCTCCATCCGGCCCGCGGTAAATTACATTTCCTATCTTCAAACAAACACTGTAACAGAGAAAAGAAATGACAGACTTACCAGAGAGAGAAACCAAGGGAGTAATTGCTCATATTTCCTGTAAATGGAGCGTGTGGTTAAGTGACCGGCTAGATAGAACAACATGTAATTGGCAGTGTGGAGGACGACTGCTAGAGCCAAGTCATTGGGGCATAATTCTGCGGCCAAACGGCACCCTATTCCCTATATAGTGCACTATTTTTTGACCAGCCCTATGGGGTCTAGGGTCCTATTCAGGCAGCAGCTGCTGGTCTTTCAGAGGGCTATTTTTAGGATGGCCAGAGACTCGGGACTAAAGTCAGATTCCAAACAGCGTGGTGGGTTTCAACACACTCCACACCTGCTGTTAAAGGGACACACACACACATACACACACACACACACATACACACACACACATACACACACACACACATACACACACACACACACACACACACACACACACACACACACACAGACAGGCAAGCATACTCACACTCTCTCTCGCTCTCTCTTTCTCAGCCCCCCCCCCCCCTTTACTCTCTCCATTCTCAGGAGAATTAGAAGATGGTTAATGAGATACTGTAATTGAAATAACAACTGCTTGTCAAGGAGTAAGACAGTTTCATTCATTACGTTACAGTGGCTCCATGATCAAATAAAATGTTATTTGTCACATACACGTGTTTAGCAGATGTTATAGCGGGTGTGGCGAAATGTTTGTGCTTCTAGCTCCGACAGTGCAGTAATATCTAACAATTACACAACATATACCCAATACACACAAAACTAGTAAGGAATGGGATTTAAGAATATATACATATATGGACAAGCAATGACAGAGCGGCATGGACTAATATACAGTAGAATATTATAGAATAGAATGCAGTATATACATATGAGATGAGTAGTGCACGATATGTAAACATTATTAAAGTGACTAGTGTTCCATTTCTTAAAGTGGCCAGTGATTTCAATAGGCAGCAGCAGCCTCTAATGTGCTAGTGATGGCTATTTAACAGTCTGATGGCCTTGAGATAGAAGCTATTTTTCATTCTCTCGGTCCCAGCTTACATTTCCTATCTTCAAACAAACACTGTAACAGAGAAAAGAAATGACAGACTTACCAGAGAGAGAAACCAAGGGAGTAATTACTCATATTTCCGGTAAATGGAGCGTGTGGTTAAGAGACCGGGTAGATAGAACAACATGTAATTGGCAGTGTGGAGGACGACTGCCATGTCACCGGGGTTAACACCCCTACTCTTACAATAAGTGCCATGGGATTTTTTTAATGAACACAGAGATACAGCAGACCCGGTGCTGTGGGGGTAGAGATGTAGCAGACCCGGTGCTGTGGGGGTAGAGATGTAGCAGACCCGGTGCTGTGGGGGTAGAGATGTAGCAGACCCGGTGCTGTGGGGGTAGAGATGTAGCAGACCCGGTGCTGTGGGGGTAGAGATGTAGCAGACCCGGTGCTGTGGGGGTAGAGATGTAGCAGACCCGGTGCTGTGGGGGTAGAGATGTAGCAGACCCGGTGCTGTGGGGGTAGAGATGTAGCAGACCCGGTGCTGTGGGGGTAGAGATGTAGCAGACCCGGTGCTGTGGGGGTAGAGATGTAGCAGACCCGGTGCTGTGGGGGTAGAGATGTAGCAGACCCGGTGCTGTGGGGGTAGAGATGTAGCAGACCCGGTGCTGTGGGGGTAGAGATGAGAGAGGCTAATACTTAGCACTGTGTTATAAAATAATGATGGTACAAGGTCACTCTTCGTGGTAACAGTAATGATACCGAGCGTCTTACAGTGGTGAGTGATGAAGAAAGAAAGCTATAATAATTCATTAATATTTGATTTGGATTTATATAACGCTTTTCTACCAACGGAGGTAAGTCAAAGTGCTTTACATAGTAGGGGGAAACTCACCTCACCCACCCTCAATGTGTAGCACCCACCTGGGTGATGCCCGCCTGGGTGATGCCCGCCTGGGTGATGCCCGCCTGGGTGATGCCCACCTGGGTGATGCCCACCTGGGTGATGCCGACCTGGGTGATGCCCGCCTGGGTGATGCCCACCTGGGTGATGCCCACCTGGGTGATGCCCACCTGGGTGATGCCCACCTGGGTGATGCCCACCTGGGTGATGCACGGCGGCCATTTCTGAGCCAGAACACTCACCACACATCAGCTATCAGGTGGAGAGGTGAGGAGTCATATATGTCAATTAGGAATGAGGGGGATGATTAGGCGGCCATGATGGAATGGGGCCAGGTTGGGAGTTTAGCCATGACACCGGGGTTAACTCCCCTACTCTTACAATATGTGCCATGGGATTTTTTTATGAACACAGAGAGTCAGGACACCCATTTAACGTCCCATCCGAAAGACGGCACCCTACCCAGGGCAATGTCCCTTTCACTGCCCTGGGGATTTGGGATTTCCTTAGAACAGATGGAAGAGTGCCGCCTACTGGCCCTCCAACTTCCAGCAGAGTCTGGTCTCCGATCCAGGGGACCGACAGGACCGACCCTGCTTAGCTTCAGAGGCAAGCCAGCAGTGGGATGCAGGGTGGTTTACTGCTATGATATTGACAGTAAAGGCTCTACTCAAAAGAAATCACATGACGCTGTCCTTTAAGTTCATATATTGTAATAATGTTATAGCTTGTACTATGCATCTGACTACCAGTTTCTGAGATTGGAAAGTTTACTGTAGGCCTGCCTATTGGTTTCTCTTTAAATAATAAGCTCTGTAACAACTATTCACAAAGAACACAAAAGTATTCACACTCAGAATAAAACACGTTATAGTAGGGCCTCCCGAGTGGAGCAGCAGTCTAACGCACTGCATCGCAGTGCATAAGGCGTCACTACAGACCCGGGTTCGATCCCAGGCTGTGTCACAACCGGCTGTGACCGGGAGTCCCATAGCGTCGTCCGAGTTAGGGGACAGTTTGGCCGGAGGGAATTTACGTGGCTCATTGCAATCTTGTGGCGGGCAGGCTGTCATCAGTTGAACATGTTTCCTCTGACACATTGGTGCAGCTGGCTTCCGGGTTAAGTGGGCGGGTGTTAAGGAGCGTGGTTTGGCAGGTCATGTTTCGGAGGACGCATATTTCAACCTTCGCTGAGCCCGTTGAAGTGATGAGACAAGATCTTAATTGAAGAAGGGGGTAAAAAACATTAGAGTACACCCATACCTCACTATAACTTGATGTCAGCAGGCATTGATCAGAGCCCCTTCATCTGGCTGGTGTTGGGGTCTGGACGATGGCAGTTCAGACTGAGTAGTTGACATGTTCCAAAAGAACTTGACCTTAATGTCCTCGAAGCCATCCTTCCACTCACGGTTCCCAGCCTTGATGTCCATCATGACGGACTTGTGGAACTCCCGGACGGCCTCCCAGGTGAAACGACCAACGTGGGTAGTTGACATGTTCCAAAAGAACTTGACCTTAATGTCCTCGAAGCCGTCCTTCCACTCACGGTTCCCAGCCTCGATGTCCATCATGACGGCCTTGTGGAGTCCCGGACGGCAGGTGTCTCATCTTCCTCTTGTCCGCTGGGAGTTCGAGTTCCAGGATGTGGAAGTACCCCAGCATGAAGAGGTCAAGGGTCAGGATGTTGTAGTCCACTGTCACCCTGTTCACCTTGGAGAGGAATCAGAATTACAATCAGAACAAGAATCAACAAATGGATTAGAAGTGCAGAAAGACCTTGGGGAGAAACTGATCGGGGGAGTATGACGCCTGCTAACGGTGGAGATGACGAATCTGAACACTGGAGATCATGCTCCACCAATCATCTTGTTGACGACATTCCTGTGTTTAAAGAATTGTCCCAGAGGCATCGGAGATCCCCTACGGAGTCCACTCCCATCTGTCCCCCCAGGTTTACCACCAGCCTCGTCCACATTGGCTCTCCTCTCGGCCTCTCTGGTCTTCAGAGTCACCGTGTAGGCTGAATTCTTCCAGTGGCCCAAGAACAGCACCACGATACGTTCCTTCCGTAGACTGATGGTTTCCCTAACATCTGTCATGTTCTCGTCATGGTGTATGCCTGAGTCACTGTTATGGTCGGCTTCGTCTCTTTGGGCTGTTCCTGTGTTATGACGAGTACTGAGGACACGAAGAGGCAGGACGCAGACGCAGGAATCAACAATGTAAAGGTTTACTTAACACTGAGCAAGAGAACAACAAAGAGCGAGTACACGACATGACATTAACAATCACACACAACACAACACTGAACAGTCCAGGTCTATATAGGGGTGGTGATGAGATTATGAGGTGCAGGTGCGCTGGGAGGTGATTAGGTTGCGTTGGGTTTCCATTCCGGTGTTGCCGAGGTGGTGCGGCTCAGACCGGTGGCTCAGTAGACCGGCGAATCAGAGCGCCGGAGGGGAGCAATGGGAGGAGACGTGACATGTGTTCCTCTGACCTCTGACCTCTAACCCCAGTCCTTCCTCCTGTATGGCTGACATCGCGTTGACCTCTTCTTCTGGTTTTTTTCTCCGTGACCTTCAAAGTTGGACTTCAGATTCCGGACAGAAACCCCAAACTGGTGGGTCTCTTACTCTATCTTCTCCCCCCGGGTTGAAGTCGATGTATCTGGGAGAACACCGTGGACAACTCTGTGTTGAGGATCTTCGAGTACGGCCCGTCTGCCAGGTTGGCCATCAGCATGCACATGTTGCACCACAACGGCACAGGGATCTGACTAATAATAATAATAATAATAATAATAACAAAACGTTTAGTTAGCGCCCTTCAAGATACCCAAGTAAACCACCAAAGGAATCAGTTTATCAATAGGAAATGTAGCTTAAAAGGCACATAGTTTAACATCACCAGAGACTGCTGGTTGAGGTTTCTGAACTGTGAGCTGGCTGTGATGTTGACGATGGGGAGCTGGCAGGATGGTCCTGAGCTCCTCAGCCAGACGGGCTAGCTCTGTCTCATAGCGCTCACAGTCCTTCTGGTTGGACACGCTCTGAATCTGCTTCTCCGGGTGGATCAGGTCGTCCTCGGTGAGCAGCTCTCCAGACAGGCCCGGGATTGCGTTGTGGGCCGGGGTCCCATTCTCCTACAGAGGTGGAGGAGACACAGCGCAGAGGTTTTAATATACAGTACATCACATGTCATGTCACCGACACACACACTCTGAGGGACAGTTTCTTGGACACAAAGTCCTGCCTGAGTGCATTAGTCCACGAGTAGGCTTAATCTGGGTCTGAGAAACAGTATTTTTATATCCTGATTGATGTAGTGATACGAAAAACATGCCAGTTCTAGTGATGTGACCATATCATGGGATATACAATCAGAGCGGTCATGTCTAGATGGGATACAGCTTTTGTCAAATTGACATCAAAAGTAGATTAATGAGGGCATTTTAGCTAAACCCAACTAACCTTAACCTAATTATCCTAACCTGCTACAATAATTATCCTAACCTGCTGCGTAAGTTCTCTTAAAGCGGATACGATAAGTACCATTTGGACAAAAGCTGTAACCATTCCGGCCGAAACCAATCAGAGCTGTGACCGTATTGGGATATCCAATCAGAGTGCCTCACCTTCCTCCTCCGGTCTTCCTCGTCCAATAGCCTGGCCTGTGGCAGACCCGCCGTGACCTGTCTCTTCCACTCATCGATTGGCCGACCCCCCCCTGCTCGTCATGGGTGGGAAACCAGGAAGTCAATGTCTGACAGGTTGGCCTCCTCTGTGGGCAGAACTACCGTCCTGTTCTGTTGGCGACCAAACAATTACAGCATCACCATCAGTATCAGCCAGGACGTTTCTATCAGAAGCCTCTACAGTTTTCCCTTCAGATGTTGCCACCATCTTACTCTGTTTAACACAAAGCAAGTCAACATGAATCAGTTATAACAGCTCGGTGTATTAGTCCAATATGGTGGATGAGCTGTCGAAGAGACGGGTCTCTCATGGGACAGGGGAAAAAGCTGTCGAGGAGACGGGTCTCTCATGGGACAGGGCAAAAGCTGTCGAAGAGACGGGTCTCTCATAGGACAGGGGAAAGCATGTCGAAGAGATGGGTCTCTCATGGGATAGGGCAAAAGCATGTCGAAGAGATGGGTCTCTCATGGGACAGGGGAAAAAGCTGTCGAAGAGACGGCTCTCTCATGGGACAGGGCGAAAGCTGTCGAAGAGATGGGTCTCTCATGGGACAGGGCGAAAGCTGTCGAAGAGATGGGTCTCTCATGGGACAGGGGCAAAAGCTGTCGAAGAGACGGGTCTCTCATGGGACAGGGCGAAAGCTGTCGAAGAGATGGGTCTCTCATGGGACAGGGCAAAAGCTGTCGAAGAGACGGGTCTCTCATGGGACAGGGCGAAAGCTGTCGAAGAGACGGGTCTCTCATGGGACAGGGCGAAAGCTGTCGAAGAGATGGGTCTCTCATGGGACAGGGGCAAAAGCTGTCGAAGAGACGGGTCTCTCATGGGACAGGGCAAAAGCTGTCGAAGAGACGGGTCTCTCATGGGACAGGGCAAAAGCTGTCGAAGAGATGGGTCTCTCATGGGACAGGGGAAAAAGCTGTCGAAGAGATGGGTCTCTCATGGGACAGGGGCAAAAGCTGTCGAAGAGATGGGTCTCTCATGGGACAGGGCAAAAGCTGTCGAAGAGACGGGTCTCTCATGGGACAGGGCAAAAGCTGTCGAAGAGATGGGTCTCTCATGGGACAGGGCAAAAAGCTGTCGAAGAGACGGGTCTCTCATGGGACAGGGCGAAAGCTGTCGAAGAGATGGGTCTCTCATGGGACAGGGCAAAAGCTGTCGAAGAGACGGGTCTCTCATGGGACAGGGCAAAAGCTGTCGAAGAGACGGGTCTCTCATGGGACAGGGGCAAAAGCTGTCGAAGAGACGGGTCTCTCATGGGAAAGGGGCAAAAGCTGTCGAAGAGACGGGTCTCTCATGGGACAGGGCAAAAGCCGTGGCCAAATACAGACTTCAGTGGCCAGAAGATTTTTGACGCCTTACAGTATGTCCCACACGAGACAGAGAACTAAGTAATTAAGTAAATAAGTAAGTAAGTAATTAAGTATGTAAGTAAGTAACTAAATAAGTATCTAAGTAACTTAGTAAGTAAGTAAGTTACTAAGTAACAAAGTAACTACCTTAGTAAGTAAGTAAATAAGTAGTCAGTAACTCAGTAACTATGTAAGTAAGCTGGTAGCTAAGTTTGTAAGTAACTAAGTAACTAAATAACTACTTAAGTAAATATATAAGTTACTAAGTAAGTAACTAATTAAGTAAGTAAGCAAGTATGTAAGTAGGTGGAGTAAGTACGTAAGTAAGTAAGTAACTAACTAAGTAAGTTGTTAAGTAAGTGACTTGGTACGTATGGAAGTAAGTAACTAAGTAAGTACAGAGCAATACATTTAACATTCATCAGTTCTAACAGCCTGGTGTATTAGTCTGTTCTAACAGTCTAAGAAGAGGAAAAGGAAATGTAATGAAAGGACATGCTGCGTGTTCTGCAGACGCTGAAGATTTCATTTCAGTGAGGAGCTTTTTGCCACCAAGCTGGATGTTTTTGGCCCGATCGACAGTTATAATGTCTTCAGAATGCTTGTTCTGACTGACCTCTCCTTCCAACGACAATGTGTGCCTCACCACTTTCTCACTCTGTGGAAGACAGGGCAATACTATGCATCAATAGAACAGATTGGTGTGTTAGTCCAAGAACACAAACAAAAATATATTGAGAAAGAGAAAATGTATTTGGCCTTACTGCGTGTGTTGAAGCGGCTGAGGATTTCATTTCAGTGAGGAGCTTTTTGCCACCAAGCTGAACTTTAGTCAGATGGACAGTCATCACTTCTTCAGAAGGTTTGTTCTGACTGTGTCTCACCACCATTTTACTCTGTGGAAGACAAGGCAATACCGCACATCAGTTAAAACAACTTGGTCAAATAGACCTATAAGTCCAAGAACAGAAACATCTGAGAGTGAAGAGATATGGACTTACAGTGCTTGTTGAAGCTTGTGGAGACTTCATTTCACAGAATAGTTTTTTTGCCACCCAGCTGAACATTGGCGAGATCGACAGTCATCTCTTCCACCACTATCTTTTTTGTATTTTTTTGTATTTTTTTTAAAGCAGACGCTCTTATCCAGAGCGACTTACAGGAGCAATTAGGGTTAAGTGCCTTGCTCAA
>NW_028159134.1:70000-79533 GCF_964263955.1 Coregonus lavaretus
GGATACCATATACAGTGTCCTGTAACTATGAAATATATTATACTGAACAAAAATATAAACGCAACATGCAACAATTTCAAAGATTTTACTGAGTTACAATAATGGGATGTAAACAAATTTGTGCACAGAATTTGAGTGAAGTAAGCTTTTTGTGCATATGGAACATTTCTGGGATCTTTTCTTTCAGCTCATGAAACATGGGACCAACAATTTCCATGTTGCATTTATATGTTTGTTCAGTATACATTCCCAACATTCCCAACATTCCCAACTACATTTATCTCAACTTTCATGCCACTCAACATTGCTACCATTACAAACTAAAACGGGCTTTTCCATCACCTTTGAAGGGCTAGGAGATTAAAATACAGATTATTTAGCAATGAGTCTACTAATCTTAAATACTTTGATATAAGGTCAAAGTATAAGGGATCCAACAGCAAGAAAGCTTCATGTAAATGAAAGGTTAAGGTTTAAGGTGATAAATTGTAACATGGAATGTACACAGCAGATGTAAATTCTAAACATCAACATTCTGAATGTAAATACACATCTACCACACCTACTACACAGTGACATGCTGTACATTAAAATCCAAGAACTGCCCCCTCAAATTACAGGATTGACGCTTTTGAATCTAATACCACCAACCACGCGGGGTCCAGCCCAAATCCAGCTGCTACTCATGAATACATAATACAGCTAAGTGTAACGGGGTGACTAACGAATACTGGCAGAATCTCAACATTCAACAACAGATTGGTGTGCCTGTAAATTAAATTAAATCCAACCCTGTCTCGTGAGAGATAAATTCAATTTCAAATCACGAATCAGTATAATGTATTAGTCTCCTCTACACCCTCTTAAAGGTACAGAGTAATTTGGTGCAGTATTTAGCATCATTATCAGAATCTCACCATTCAAATCACAGCGTGTCCTTTTCATTCTGTCTAAACACCATGCTATCGTGCTGCAGACTAATCCCTCTGTCATCAATCAGGATCCCGTGTCTAGGCAGACCTACAGAGAAAACCACGGGTCATTCATTGCAACACATATGTTGTTGTTGGGTAGGAAAATCAACACCGTATGGTTTGGAAATAAGTTTAACCCGTCTGACCGTCCATTATGAGGACGTGACAGAATATGCCAATAGATTACTCCCAGCTAGCATGTAAAGTAGCCACCCAGCCAGCCAGGCAGTCAGTCAGTCAGTCAGTCAAACATTCAGCCAGTCAGTCAGCCAGTCAACCAGTCAAACATTCAGCCAGTCAGTCAGCCAATCAACCAGTCAAACATTCAGTCAGTCAGTCAGCCAGTCAACCAGTCAAACATTCAGCCAGTCAGTCAATCAGTCAGCCACCCAGCCAGGCAGTCAGTCAGCCAGTCAACCAGTCAAACATTCAGCCAGTCAGTCAGCCAGTCAAACATTCAGCCAGTCAGTCAGCCAGTCAAACATTCAGCCGGTCAGTCAGTCAGTCAGCCAGTCAAACATTCAGCCGGTCAGTCAGCCAGTCAAACATTCAGCCGGTCAGTCAGTCAGTCAGCCACCCAGCCAGGCAGTCAGTCAGTCAGTCAGCCAGTCAAACATTCAGCCAGTCAGTCAGCCAGTCAAACATTCAGCCAGCCAGTCAGCCAGTCAAACATTCAGCCAGTCAGTCAGCCAGTCAAACATTCAGCCAGTCAGTCAATCAATCAGCCGGTCAGCCAGGCAGCCACCCTCAAAATTGCCCCGAGGGCCGCCCTGCCAACCTCCACACTGCCCCGAGTGCCACCCTGCCAACCTCCACACTGCCCCGAGGGCCGCCCTGCCAACCTCCACACTGCCCCGAGGGCCACCCTGCCAACCTCCACACTGCCCCGAGGGCCGCCCTGCCATTCTCCACACTGCCCCGAGGGCCACCCTGCCAACCTCCACACTGCCCAGAGGGCCGCCCTGCCAACCTCCACACTGCCCCGAGGGCCACCATGCCAACCTCCACACTGCCCCGAGGGCCACCATGCCAACCTCCACACTGCCCCGAGGGCCGCCCTGCCAAGCTCATTGTAACTATGCAATAGACTAGAAACATGCGTGTGCTGCAGACTAGTTAAAGGCTGATTTGTAGTTCATATATACAGAAACTGAATTTAAAAAACAGCTCACTACACTTCCTATGCATCATGTAAATACTCTAAAACCGGTTCATCTCAATATCTAATTTCCTTCATCTGCATTGATCTGAGGGCACAGGATAGGTGTAGTATTTCATCAAATGAGAGACTTAATTTCAACCAGTAGAGAATGTGAAACGCTTTATTGAAAGTTCATTATCCAAATGTTATAAATACAGAATACATGCATTATATTATAATTATAATATTATAAATACAAGTTCAATCTGTACTTCAATGCACATCTGGTGTCCATTTAAAAACAGAGGAAGAAAGAGGAGGTGGGGAGAGAGGTGTGAGAGAGAGGTGGTGGGGAGAGAGGTGTGAGAAAGAGGAGGTGGGGAGAGAGGTGTGAGAAGGAGGTGGGGAGAGAGGTGTGAGAAAGAGGAGGTGGGGAGAGAGGTGTGAGAAAGAGGAGGTGGGGAGAGAGGTGTGAGAAAGAGGAGGTGGGGAGAGAGTTGTGAGAAAGAGGAGGTGGGGAGAGAGGTGTGAGAAAGAGGAGGTGGGGAGAGAGGTGTGAGAGAGAGGAGGTGGGGAGAGAGGTGTGAGAGAGTAGAAGACAGAAAGGGAAAGAGGTGAGAACAGAGGAGCAGGGAAGAGAGCATATGATTAATGAATCACAGTGCTACCCTAATATTCTCTCAGGTCATCACAATTACATAATAGTGTATAATAGCTGTGTCTCCTAACCAGCCTTGGGTCCCCAGTCGGCCCGAAGGTTATCTTAAGAGCGGGTGAGATGGCGATGACGGGACTGAGGGCTTGGCTTCCTCTCTCACATCAAAACATACCTGCAGACGAGAGACAGATGGAGAGAGAGAGAGAGCATGGTTAAGCCTTGTGGTTTTCTCTTTTCTTCTAACACTGTCAGTCATCATAATCATCAGGAGGTGAAATCCAAAACTGACCTTGGATCATTAACTCTGGGACTACTACATCTCTATCTGTTTTCCAATGTAAAGTATCTCTTTAATAATACTTCCTGTTGACCCGACCAAGTGACCTCTCACCTCTGATCATGATGTGCCCTCTATGTAGCCAGTAAAGATGCGTGAGGGGTCCACTAACACAGCTGATATAACCTAGAGGATTTAGGGAGAAGGGGAGGGGTCCACTAACACAGCTGATATAACCTAGAGGATTTAGGGAGAAGGGGAGGGGTCCACTAACACAGCTGATATAACCTAGAGGATTTAGGGAGAAGGGGAGGGGTCCACTAACACAGCTGATATAACCTAGAGGATTTAGGGAGAAGGGGAGGGGTCCACTAACACAGCTGATATAACCTAGAGGATTTAGGGAGAAGGGGAGGGGTCCTCTAACACAGCTGATATAACCTAGAGGATTTAGGGAGAAGGGGAGGGGTCCTCTAACACAGCTGATATAACCTAGAGGATTTAGGGAGAAGGGGAGGGGTCCAATAACACAGCTGATATAACCTAGAGGATTTAGTGAGAAGGGGAGGGGTCCACTAACACAGCTGATATAACCTAGAGGATTTAGGGAGAAGGGAGGAGAGGGATGAAGTGAAGGAGAGAGACTGTTATTGAGAAAATCAGGTAGTTAAAGAGACGGTGTTCAACAGGAATCTGTGTGTGTGTGGTCTCACCTGGTGTCCACACTAAGTGGCTGCAGAGTAGTTTATACTGAAAAAACATGCACAGACACAGGAGGACAAACAATGTAGCGTAGTTATATAAATAATGAAGTGTCTTACTATTCTCCATGGTTGGTCCTCTGGCCTTTTCTCTGAAGGTGGAAGGAGCCACAGTTATACACCTGAGCCTGATTACTGCACAACACAGTCCATCAATCAGATTGATACACGAGTGTGTAGGTGTGGGTTATAGGGTCTAATTGTTCAATATGGGTGACTCTTAAAAGAGCCTGTTTCATGTTTGTACAGACATCACCCTTACCTAAACAGCACCCTCGCCTAAGAAGAAGAAATCAAATGGAGCGAAACTGGGAATTGAATAACTGCAGTTGACATACAGTAGCTAAGTAAATGGAAGAATACTCTTATTGCAATGTGGATGGCTCTTAAAATAGCTTTTGTTTGTGTATAGTGTAGTCTATGGTGTTGCCAGGGAACAGCATCCTCTTTGAAGCAGTAGGAGGTGAAGATCTCCTGCAATACGGATTGCCTCCCGTGCCTCCCGTTGTTGGCCCCCATCCTGGTAACGTCCTGCAGAGCAGCAGACCTCTCCTCTGGCACACGGCGGCGAGCTGCAGGTCCCCTCCTGGTCCTTGTGTCCATCCTCATGATAGTTATGCAGGACACAGGTAGACTTCACACACACGCCTGAATTCCCCCAGGAGGCAGTCCCAGATGTCCCTGGTCACCCAACCTTGCAATGCCCTACACGGTAACTGTAGGCAATCGTTTTGAAGGAATCTCCAGTTGCAGGGTATCTGTAGGAATATGGAAGATAATGTTCATTATTAGACTTTTTACATCACCAGGTCATTGCGGATTACTAAAGTTTCATATCTCTTATAACAAATCATGATAACATTGGATAGATAGATGCATGTGCACACACACGTGCATACGTAGCATGTGACAACAGCAGGATCATATCAAGGATAGCATCACAAATGAATACAATAAACGCCAATTGAAGCTTGATGATGAGTTGATCATTTGAATCAGCTGTGTAGTGCTGAGGCAAAAAAAATGTGCACCCCTTTGAGTCCCCAAGGACCACGACAGAGAACCACTGTTCTTCATTGGGACCTCTTCATCTGCAGACAGGCTTTCACAACTCTCTGTGTCTGAGGAAAGAAAATATCAGACTTCATTATACTCAAATTAGACAACACTGACTACTGTGTTCCTGTTATCTCCGTCCTCAAGTCTAGGTACTGGAACTACACAAAAGGACCTGCCCTATCTCCTAATAACCTGCCCTATCTCCTAATTACCTGCCCTATCTCCTAATAACCTGCCCTATCTCCTAATAACCTGCCCTATCTCCTAATAACCTGCCCTATCCAGAATAGCCTGCCCTATCTCCTAATAACCTGCCCTATCCAGAATAGCCTGCCCTATCTCCTAATAACCTGCCCTATCCAGAATAGCCTGCCCTATCTCCTAATAACCTGCCCTATCCAGAATAGGCTGCCCTATCTCCTAATAACCTGCCCTATCCAGAATAGCCTGCCCTATCTCCTAATAACCTGCCCTATCCAGAATAGCCTACTCTCTCACTTTGACAGTTGCTATCCTCTCACCCTCCTCCATGGCTGTTAGCTAGCTACCTACAAATGCAAGATAGCTAGCTAATATGGTGGTCCTCTGTAGCTCAATTGGTAGAGCATGGCGCTTGTAACGCCAGGGTAGTGGGTTCGATCCTCGGGACCACCCATACGTAAAAATGTATGCGCACATGACTGTAAGTCGCTTTGGATAAAAGCGTCTGCTAAATGGCATATTATATTATATTAATATGAAGTTAGGTAGCTGGTGATATTTCATTCACTTAGCTATAGACATTTTAACATTTACATTTTAGTCATTTAGCAGACGCTCTTATCCAGAGCGACTTACAGTTAGTGAATGCATACTTTTTTTTTTTTTTCATACTGCCCCCCCGTGGGAAACGAACCCACATCCCTGCCGGCCAAACCCTCCCCTACCTTGGACGACACTGGACCAATTGTGCGCCGCCCATGGGTCTCCCGGTCGCGGCCGGTTGCGACAGAGACTGGACTCGAACCAGGATCTCTAGTGGCACAGCTAGCACTGCGATGCAGTGCCTTAGACCAATGCGCCACTCGGGAGTAAGTAAGTAAGTACATTTCGACAGCAAAGTTGGGCAGCAAAGTTTGTTTTGTCACCAGAGCAGTTCAGAGCATATTACTATTTACCTGTGAATAAATTAATGAAATGGAGAATGGATGAAACTATTTACCCATTTAATAACCAGACCTTCAGCCAAACTTGCTGTGCTGAATTCTTGACGGACAATCGACTGTGCTGCTATATGCTGCCGGCACACCCACAAGCCAGCCACTCTGGGCGGCCGGAGCGGCACGCGGCAATTTACCGCGTACTAATGTATCCAGGGCATAAGACTGTCAAATCAGCTGGATAAGAGACACTATATCCTTTAACCAGCTAATGTGTTCAGATGCTTTTTACACTCTAGCTGGCCATTGAACCAGTCAACGAAGCAATCCAGCTGATCAGGATCTCTGTGCTATTAAAGGATGTCCATATACCATCTGAGGTGATGAGGTGATGAGGGGATGAGAGGTGATGAGAGGTGATGAGGGGATGAGATGATGAGGTCATGAGGTGATGAGAGGATGAGGTCATGAGGTCATGAGGTCATGAGGTGATGAGGTCATGAGGTGATGAGGTGATGAGGTGATGAGGTGATGAGGTCATGAGGTGATGAGAGGTGATGAGGTCATGAGGTGATGACGTGATGAGGTTATGAGGTGATGAGAGGTGATGAGGTGATGAGGTGATGAGGTCATGAGGTCATGAGGTGATGAGGTCATGAGGTGATGAGAGGTGATGAGGTGATGAGGTCATGAGGTGATGAGAGGTGATGAGAGGTGATGAGGTCATGAGGTCATGAGGTCATGAGGTGATGAGAGGTGATGAGGTGATGAGGTCATGAGGTCATGAGGTGATGAGAGGTGATGAGGTCATGAGGTCATGAGGTCATGAGGTCATGAGGTGATGAGGTCATGAGGTGATGAGAGGTGATGAGGTGATGAGGTCATGAGGTGATGAGAGGTGATGAGAGGTGATGAGGTCATGAGGTCATGAGGTCATGAGGTGATGAGAGGTGATGAGGTGATGAGGTCATGAGGTCATGAGGTGATGAGAGGTGATGAGGTCATGAGGTCATGAGGTCATGAGGTGATGAGAGGTGATGAGGTCATGAGGTCATGAGGTCATGAGGTGATGAGAGGTGATGAGGTCATGAGGTCATGAGGTGATGAGGTCATGTGGTGATGAGAGGTGATGAGGTCATGAGGTCATGAGGTGATGAGGTCATGTGGTGATGAGAGGTGATGAGGTCATGAGGTCATGAGTTGATGAGGTCATGTGGTGATGAGAGGTGATGAGGTGATGAGAGGTGATGAGGTCATGAGGTCATGAGGTCATGAGGTGATGAGAGGTGATGAGGTCATGAGGTCATGAGGTGATGAGGTCATGAGGTGATGAGGTGATGAGGTGATGAGGTGATGAGGTGATGAGATCATGAGGTGATGAGAGGTGATGAGGTCATGAGGTGATGACGTGATGAGGTGATGAGAGGTGATGAGGTGATGAGGTGATGAGGTCATGAGGTCATGAGGTGATGAGGTCATGAGGTGATGAGAGGTGATGAGGTGATGAGGTCATGAGGTGATGAGAGGTGATGAGAGGTGAGGAGGTCATGAGGTCATGAGGTCATGAGGTGATGAGAGGTGATGAGGTGATGAGGTCATGAGGTCATGAGGTGATGAGAGGTGATGAGGTCATGAGGTCATGAGGTCATGAGGTGATGAGAGGTGATGAGGTCATGAGGTCATGAGGTCATGAGGTGATGAGAGGTGATGAGGTCATGAGGTCATGAGGTGATGAGGTCATGTGGTGATGAGAGGTGATGAGGTCATGAGGTCATGAGGTGATGAGGTCATGTGGTGATGAGAGGTGATGAGGTCATGAGGTCATGAGTTGATGAGGTCATGTGGTGATGAGAGGTGATGAGGTGATGAGAGGTGATGAGGTCATGAGGTCATGAGGTCATGAGGTGATGAGAGGTGATGAGGTCATGTGGTGATGAGAGGTGATGAGGTCATGAGGTCATGAGGTGATGAGGTCATGTGGTGATGAGAGGTGATGAGGTCATGAGGTCATGAGTTGATGAGGTCATGTGGTGATGAGAGGTGATGAGAGGTGATGAGGTCATGAGGTCATGAGGTGATGAGGTCATGTGGTGATGAGAGGTGATGAGGTCATGAGGTGATGAGGTGATGAGGTCATGTGGTGATGAGAGGTGATGAGGTGATGAGGTGATGAGGTGATGAGGTCATGTGGTGATGAGAGGTGATGAGGTGATTAAGGAAAATACCACCAATGGATGGAAACACATTGATCATGTCAAGTTGTAAAGGCAAGACTAGAAGAGACCCACTGGACACAGACGTCAATTCAATGTCAATTCCACGTTGGTTGAACGCAATTTCATTGAAATGACATGAAAACAACATTGATTCAACCAGTGTGTGCCCAGTGTGGAATGGAAGGCCAGGTTTAACTTAGCTGATGGCTTGAGAAAACAAATAATGATACTGAATCTGACAGGCCTACATAAACCTAACCTCAGCACTTAGAACCAAATCAGCTAAGGCTGTCAGGACATTTTTTTTGTTGTTGACATTTTAGTCATTTAGCAGACGCTCTTATCCAGAGCGACTTACAATTAGTGAGTGCATACATTTTTCATTCTGGCCCCCTGTGGGAAGAGACTGACCCAGTGGATAAGAGATGGCTTGGAGATAGAACAGGGCACTAGGGAGCCATTTGGGATGCACACAAGTTTAAGTTAGTTACTAGTAGTGATATATAAATCCAAAAGGAGGTGATGGCACGGAGAGAGAATAGGAACAAAAGCTCCTGTCTCTGGCCAAGTTATTAGTGAAACTGCCTGGTCCACTTCCTGTCTCTGGCCAAGTTATTAGTGAAACTGCCTGGTCCACTTCCTGTCTCTGGCCAAGTTATTAGTGAAACCGCCTGGTCCACTTCCTGTCTCTGGCCAAGTTATTAGTGAATCGGCCTGGTCCACTTCCTGTCTCTGTCCAAGTCATTAGTGTAACCGCTTGGTCACCTCCACTTGACATGGCCAGAGAGAGAGAGAGAGAGAGAGAGGGAGAGAGAGACAGAGAGAGAGAGACAGAGAGAGCGAGAGACAGAGAGAGAGAGAGAGAGAGAGAGAGACACAGAGAGAGAGAGAGAGAGAGAGAGAGAGAGAGGAGAGAGAGAGAGAGAGAGAGAGAGAGAGAGAGAGAGAGACAGGGAGAGAGAGAGAGAGAGAGAGACAGAGAGAGAGAGACAGAGAGAGAGAGACAGAGAGAGAGAGGAGAGCGAGAGACAGAGAGAGACACACAGAGAGAGAGAAAGATGGAGAAAGAGGTGTGGTGGTGGTAACTTCCTGTAGAGATTCAACTGTCCTCCTACATGCTCTATATTTTCTTTAAACTTTAATTTAGAGAGATTAAAGTGAGATAAATCTCTGTACTGAGACGTGAACTCCTTACAGCATTCTGAGATGTGAGAGTAGAATGAAGGGTGTAATGAGAAGCATGCCTGGCAGAGAGAGAGAGAGAGAGAGAGGAAGAGAGAGAGAGAGAGAGAGAGAGAGAGAGAGAGA